>NW_015176003.1:510618-539235 GCF_001447785.1 Gekko japonicus
TTTCAAAGCAGCTAAATCAACCAAATTCATACATCATATAGGTCAACATGAGAGTGATGTACTGAATCCAATTTTAGTATATGTGCTGTCGAAGCGAACACAGATGTACTGAATCACAAAACCTATATTCCACTACCCATTCTGGGCAATTAACTGAGGGCCAACCTAGACAATACCACATCCTCAAATCTACCACAGGGATGTAGCATCATTTTAGAGCCTGGATTCTTCCTTTTCAAAATGCCATGGTGCCTTGATCCTACTAGTGACCATGGCTTTTGTGCCCATTTTCAATTGGCAAAACATGTGGCCATTTGGGAACATGAAAACAGCACACAGGAGGAACCACACCCACCAATACTGTGGTCCCCACAGGATCAACTTCCAGCCTTAAAATGGTGCTAGGTCTCCATGGTAGACTCAGGGACACAGTATCCCTTGCTTTGGCTCTAATTTGTACAAAAAAGCCTGGAATGCCCCAGCTGTCCATTCCAGAAAATTGATAGGTCCCAAGAAGTACTCCAGCCAACTTTACCAGATATATACAATAGATTTCCAGACAATGGAAATATACAGCTTGGAGGATGCTGGTGTATGGAAGCAGAGGAGCCAGCCTGCTTGCCATTACCTGCTTGCCATAACCTGCAGGTAACTTTGATGCTGGTGTTTTGGCCAGGTGAGCCCTAATCAAAAGTAGAGGGGCTGAGCCATATCCTTTTCCATTACCATGTTCCCACCCTTGTGTCCTGGTTTCTCCCATTTATTGTCATCACTTCCCACACCTGTGTCTCCATTGCCTGAGGCATTTTGGGGAAAAGGGCACTTCACGTGGAAAAATGCTTTGAGCTGACCCTGCCTGTCTTGTGTCTTAATAGGAATGTTGCATAGCATAGGTCTGCATTCCGGAGTTCCTCTGCTGTGTTGCATGGCCTCCTGCTCCATAGCCCAAATCAAAGCAGGGTGAAGGTGTGCATGTGTGCTGTTGTTGTTGTTGTTCAGTCGCACAGTCGAGTCCGACTCCTCACGACCCCATGGACTAGATCCTGCCAGGCCTTCCTGTCTTCCGCCATCCTCTGACGTTTGCTCAATGTGTGCTGTATCACTACTTAAAGTATCTTATATTGTATATCTGATTTCTGGCACATTTGACACATAGGGTTTGCCACTGGTGATTTGGGATTTTGTGTTTAGGAAAACGGCTGCACTCAAACTGTTCAATTGAAAGTAGAAGAATGCAATCATTCCAAGATTTCTGCACAGGCTTCCACCTCCTATATGAGCTGCACGGATGGACATAAATGGTCATAATTACTAGTGCACAGAGCTGCAGTAATTTCACTTTACCCTGAAGTTCATTCTATTGGAGTAAACCAATATGGAGCATATTATTCAGATTCACAATTTATTCTTGGAGCTAGGAATGGAATGTGCCTTTTGGATTCTGTTTATATTGAAATTACATTGCTAGGCTCACCACACAATAAGGTTTAAGAATAAAAGCCTGCTCAAAATTCTCTCTAAAACTCTGATTATGCCACTCAATAAGCAGGCATATTTCTTCTCTGACACTATTGGGAAGGCATTCAGGAGGCATTTCTGCACTAAGCATATTGCCTTTTATCATCTCAATTAAATAAAAAGGATGCTGACATCTGCTTGAGATGAATCTTGTGGCCAGATACTAAAATAGATGTAAATTTCATAACCTGTGAAACATTTGCCCAGCAACTGCACATAGAGCTAAAGGCATTTGAAATAAATACAAAATCCCCTCTATCCGGAATAATTTATTTGCATCCACTTTAGATCTGCAGTTCTGTCCACTACAATTTTACTTTGTATCCTAAAAAAAAGTAATAATAATGAGTAAACTAAACAAGGACAAATGTAATTTTTTTTTCTTTCCATGTTTTTAGTGTCGTCTTTTCATAGTCAATGTGAGATGAGTAAACTAAACAAGGACAAATGTAATTTTTTTTCTTTCCATGTTTTTAGTGTCCTCTTTTCATAGTCAATGTGAGTTTTATTGGGCTAGAACTAGTTTTGCATAGTGAAAGGGTGAGGTTGCTTTAGGAATGAAGTCCACACAAGTCTTAGGAAAGAAATTGTTATTCTCCATACCGAGGCAGGGAACCCATACTGAGATAGGAATCCTCTTTCTAACTAGATGGAGAGACATGCTCAGAGAGCACACCTTATTCTCATGGAAGTTAGAGAACAGACAAAGAACAGGAAGAAAAGGAGGCAGCCAGAAGGAAGGAAGTCCCGAGAGTAGTAATCTGGGTAAACAAAAAGACAGCATCAGAACAGTCAAGAGGAATGATCTCGAGGAATCTGACTTTATCTGCCTTACCCCTTATAGGTGTGCTTGCTGCAAAGAGAAATTCATTGATCAATCGATCAACCATTTATTATGGTCATAGACCAGCAGAATAAAACATACATGAGTGGCCCCAAGAACATATATATTAGGGATGGCCTAATAAAAATGTGTGTAATACTTGTTCATATCTTGCATGGCTCTCAAACATCTGACATTTACTCTTGATGGCTCTTATGTTAAACAAGTTTGGCCACCCCTGATATATACAATATTACACACACCCACACACATACAAGATATGTGCAAAGAGACATTGCATAATTCTTAACTGCCATCAAGTTTGGCCTTTGATAGTAGAGGTATTAATATTGTATGAGGAGAGCCCTGCTGGATCAGGCTAGTGGTCCATCTAGTCCAGCATACTGTTTCCCACAGTGGTCAACCAGTTGCCCTGGAGGGACAACAAAGAAGGCACAGAAGACAAGGCCTTCCCCTGATATTTCCTCCTAGCACTAGTTTTCAGAGGTTTGCTGACTTAAAATATGGAAGTTCCCTTAGTCACCACGGCTAGTAGCCATTGATGGACCTATATTTCATGAAACTGTGTAATCTGTTTTTTTAAAGCTATCTATACTCATGGCAATCACTACATCCATACATTTTCCATCTCCGAAATATCTTTTTTTAAATACACTAGCCAGAATAGGGAGGTGCATTTCAATAGTTTTAGTCTGAATATATACCTGAAAAATATCTTATAGGTGTGTTTGGATATAGTTGGGTATATGGAGCAATATTTAGTTTCTCAGAATATCAGTAATCAGTAATTCCAGAAATATTTGTGACTATCATTTTACTGCTCCAAGGCCTGTTTTTCTTTAATTTTTCAGGTTTCCCGAACAACGGGAAAGAGGGAGAGGGAGGCAGCTCTCTCAGGCAATGGGATCAAATGTTAGAGAGAGCACTACAAGTGTCTTCCCAATTATAATGATGCTCTCAAAGTCCTCTAAGGCTCTCTGAACATGGGAATGGAGGATAAAAAGCAGGCATGCAACGACTACCTTTCATTTTGGTTTTGATTGTGACATTTGCAGTTGGAGAGAGGGGTGGGAGGGAACAGCTCCTGAGGCTCCTCCTGCAAGTCACTGATAGTATAGGCTGCAGACTGCAGAGAGAGAACATGGGTTCCCCAAACATGCTTGCCCTCCTGCTTTTTGAGGTCTTTCTTGGGGAAGCAGCATCAGTATGTCTGTGTCTATGCCTGTATATGATGGAGAGAGCTTTGACTCTTAAAAGTTTATAGTCCAAAAATCTTCTTGGTGCTACTGGACTTGAATGCCTTGATACTGGCTTGCTAGGTTGATTGGCTTGGATTCTCAAGTTCAACATTGGTTATGTTAGCCTTGCCATATAGACCTTGGATTTTACTTGACTTCTATGGTTTGAAATTGGGTCTGTTGGGCTTTGAACAGTATGCCTTGCTTCCATTAGTTTGGCTTGGGTTCCCTGGTTTGACATTGGTTGTGCTGGGCTTGCCACATAGGCCCATAGTTCTGATGGGATTCTCTGGTTTGATGTTGGTTCTGTCAGGCTTATTAGTTCAGTTTGCATTTAGAAGGTTTTGGCAAGTGGTTGGTCTTGTGTGTTTGGCTATTGGCTTTTGTCCTGTAGAAACTGTGGGTCCCCCCCCCCTTAGGAAACAATGGAGACAAACAGGATTGCTGGGGGCACCTTGTTCTGTACAAGTAGACTCCTTGATCCAATTCACTTGAAACATAATGGGTCTTTAGTGGAAAGGCAAGACTAGGTTCCCTGCAATTTTGTCATCCTTTACTTGAAAAACATCATTTCCCCAAGCCAGAAAAGGTCCCTCATAGGGAATAATGGAACCCTCCCCTCAGATTTCCAAAAAAAGAAGCAAAAAAAATATCTGAAATTTGAAGTGTATCGGGAACCTGAATAATCCAAAATACTGGTTTAGAAACTGTTCCCAAAATCCATTTAAAAAACAAAACAAAAATCAAATGCATACCCTAGACTAGATCTGCACTCAGTACTACAAATGCAGCCTCATCAGACACCTAGACAGAGACTTTATAATTAGGGATGTTTTATTTTCAATTCCTTTCCTAATAAACCCCAGCATAGAGTTTGTCTGTTTCACTGCTGCCATACACTGAGTCAACAATTTCATCAAGCTGCCCGCTGTAACCCCAAAATGTATTTCAATTTCAATCTCAGGCAGTTCAGATCCTATCAGAATATATTTAAAGTTAGGACTTTTCTCACTATGCATCATCTTATACCTAAATTAGGAGGTCTTCACAATACACATTGTTTTCATACTTTGGTATCTGCAAATTTTGGCACTACACTGCTCACCTCCAATTCCAGATCATTTATGAACAAATTAAATTGTACCTGCTTAGATACAGATCCTTGTGGACAGGGCTGGTGCATCCATAGAGGCAGGTTAGGCAGTTGCCTAGAGAGCCACCAAGAAGAGTGCCACGCTGACCTGCCGCCCCACCCCTCCCTCACCAAAAGTCCTACTCCACTCGCCCTGTGCTCAGTTGGTGGAAGAAGAGGCAATCCGAGCATGTCCCATTGCCACCCATCATCCAACATCTCAGCCTGCTGCTGCTCTGTTGTACCTCTTACCAGATGGAACCCAACCAGGGGGACCAAGGCAGGGGGGAAGCCCTTTGTGGCACTCCTGCCCACTCCTTCAGGACTCTACATTGGCCCACCACTCCCCAGAACACTCTGAGCACTCTGAGCACGTGGCAGAACCTGCACCCCCTGGAAAGCTGGCAAAGTGCTGAAGTAGTGGTAGAAGGGACTATGCCACTTCAGATTGCGGGGGATGCTTTTTCAAGCATCCCCTCTAAGGTCAGTTCTCCCCTTCTAGTAGAAAACTAGTACAGCATGCAAAGAGCAAGTTAGGAGGATGCTGGAGGGTTGGTCCCAAGAGAGTGGTCCCACAGTGGACACTAGGGAACCATTGTCCCCAGCAATTCCTAAAGGCCTTCGGGCCTTATGGACAAATCATCTGCGCTAACACGTATAAGACCGCTCTTTTTCATGCAGCTGCATTATTAGCCTTTTACCAAATTAGTGGCTGCATCGCGTCAGGATACTTCTGGGAGGGCCCTAGCTTTAGGTGACCTTACCATGTCGGTAGACAAGGTTAGAGAGGTTATTCGGCATTCGACTGACTTGCGGGGGAAAGGCGGTCAGAGGTTGGCATTTTATTTCGTCATAAAAATAGTTCCCCACTTACCAAGTTTCAGTTTTGGTCTCTGACCCAGAAGGTACTGAAAGAGCTGGGTTTGGGGACCTTTAGTTTTGGAACCCACTCCTTCAGGATTGGGGCTGCATCCACCGCAGCAGACATGGGTTATTCTCCCACTGATATTCAGACAATCGGCTGCTGGCATTCCCGCACATATAAGAGTTGTGTTCGAAAGAGCAAGTTTGAGTTCTGGTGTTCAAAAAAGCAAGTTTGAGTTCTGGTGTTGACGGAACTCTCATTACAGGCCTGTGGCAAGCCAGCAAGACAAGACATTCTGGTCTGTGGCCACAGCATGATCTTCTGTGCCACCCACCATTCTAGGAGGACCCTGTGGGATCACCGCTGGGCCTCAGTGGGTGGGCCCATCTTGAATGGTTGGGGAGGAGAGGCTTGAGATGGCCCAGACTCCTCCCATTGTTGTTTGGGGAAAGGCCGGGGCCTCCCCTGTAGGTCTTGGTTATCCACTTTGGGGGTAACGACCTGGGCCTGCTGAAGGGCATAGCATTGGTAATTCAGGCCAAGACTGACCTCGCCACCATTAAAGCAAGGTGGCCTGGTATGCTGATAGTTTGGTCGGCAATCTTGCCGTGCCGTGTCTGGCATGGCCTTGGGGATCCCCGGGGTTTGTACAGGGCCCGGAAGAAGGTGAACCGACATATGGAGAAGGCACTGGAGGTGGGTTTGGGTTGGTTTCTCCCTCATCCAGGTATTCGGGTCGAGCTTGACCTATACAGGGAAGATGGCATACATTTGTCAAACAAGGGCAATGACATATTCCTGGAGGAATTGTGGCAAGGGATTAGGGCAGCCTTGGGCTGTTAGGTGGCCACGGCAGCCAATGCAGAGGCTTGGCCTTGCCTGTGGCAGAGTAGGGTGGGAAAGAAAGCAGAACCGGTAAGCACTTTCAGCCAGTTCTGGTTCGGGACCAGGGGGTCATCAGAAACCGCCCCAGGGCTTTAGGGCTTAGGGCTGGTAATGGTGACCACCTCAGGGAGCCTCTTGGGTAAGCTCCTCCCTGAGGCTGTAGGGCTTCAGGGGTAGGTGCTCCTGGGGGGTGACCTGTGGGCTGGGCTGCCGGTCACAGGCCAGAGGGACCAGGGGGTCATCAGAAACCGCCCCAGGGCTTTAGGGCTTAGGGCTGGTAATGGTGACCACCTCAGGGAGCCTCTTGGGTAAGCTCCTCCCTGAGGCTGTAGGGCTTCAGGGGTAGGCGCTCCTGGGGGGTGACCTGTGGGCTGGGCTGCCGGTCACAGGTCAGAGACTTGGCCCTAGACTGCGGCTAGTGACTTGCCCATACATCTAGGCAAGGAGGTTGGCTGGAGTGACACCTGCCTGGCCTGTTCTGCTCCCACTTAGTTCCCTTGCTGTTGATTTATTATGCAAAATAAATAGTTAATAAAGTGGCCCTTGTTTGAATCCAAACAGTTGTCTGTCTCATTATTTCCAGCTCAGGGGGCAATAGAGTCCACCACTCTTAACCACGGCTACAAACTGGCATAGAAGGACAGGGTTTAGAAGCACACACCAGTGAGGTGGGGAAAATCAGAGGTTATATTACTTGTTCTCACAATTAGCAAATAGCAATTTCAAATTTTGTGTTTTTCATTCTTCCTAAAATGCATTTATGTTTGGAAATTGGTGGGCACACAGGGGAAGGGGCTCCCAATTCCGGCAGAACCTACACCTGGCCCCAATGAAGCCACAGAGGCTGCTCCGGTAACAGCTGAGGTGGAACAATGCGCGTCAAACAGCTCCCTGATTCGCCCTCACCGGTGGCCCGTTTGCGAGATCGGTGCCGGTGGGATTTGGCATCCCAACAGCGAGAGGCACGCCTGCACAGCAGGCGGTCTCTCAGCCCTGACTCCTAAGAGGAGCTGGGACACACACGCTGGCCAGTAATTGACAACAGCCCGGGGGGATATTTAGCTCCTCACTCTCGGTTAATCCCTTGTGCTAGCAACTAGTCAGCTTGACGATGCTCTGCACCCACCTCACCCATGTTCCTGATTCCTGTTTCCCACTTTGAACTCTTGGCTCCTCGACCTCGGCTCTGACGACAACACTTTTGGTTTATGGCCTGCACTCTGGTGTTTTGGCTTCGGACCCCTGGACTCTGGCTTGATGACTATGCTTGCACTTTGTGCTTTGGACTTGGTGTTTTGGTTTCTTGACCTCTTGGCTTTTGACCTCGGACTGGACCTGGACTACCCCTCTCTCCCCCTGCCTGCACTCCAGCCTGTGACACATGGCTTGAAGTTTATGCTCTGTTTCATCTGCTTTATCTTCCAGTTTAGAGGATGTTTTATTGAAGTCAGCAATCTTCTGGTTATTCTGTAACAATTTCTTCTGAAGATCCTCCATCTTGTTTGAAAGCTGTTGTTACATATCATTCATAGTATCTTTAATGGGTTCCCCAGTTTCCATAACTGCAGTTTTTACAGTAGATGAAACTGTTTCTTGAATCAATAGTTGGAGTTCTTTCATTGTAGCCTGTGATAGACTGGAGGCTACCAATTTTGTTATACCTGGTGAACTGGAAGCCTGTGGTTTTTTGGGGGGGGTATTTGTACCTGCCATTTTAGAGTAGGATTATATATCAAAACAAAGGAGTCTCAGTAATATTGAATAACATCAATGATGTCAAATACGCCTCTATGCCCACAGTACCTCTTATTGTTTATAAACAACCTTATTTTAGACACAATAGAGATAGAGTACTTCAAAACCACATAAGACTTACATTTTTATCAGTTGTGTACAAAATATGCTGCACAGAAAGTAACTTAACAGAACAGAGCCAGGTGGCTTTTGGGGGTGTTTTTTTTTTGGGGGGGGGTTGTTATGGGAATAGATTCTTGGCAAGCTCCTCTTTCTCCTTATATGGAAAGAATTTAAAAAGCGAGAAAAAAGAAGGGGGAGAAAACAACAAACCCAATAGTTGTACTCAATGTATTGAACTATTATAGTATGAAGGATTATAGTCTGGTTGCCATGTGAATCGATCTCTGTTTTTTATTTTGTTTAAGCACAGGGGATTTCCCCCCTTTTCTGTAATTCCAACAGAAAAGGTCTAAATCAAAATTTAAAATGTGTTAAAATATCCAAAAACCAGCCAGGTATTCTCAGAGAAATCCAAGAAAAGTATTATATTCCACTTTATATTTCAGCAGAGGAAGTTTATGCACAAGACAGATAAAGCTTCAGCCTTAAAAGTCAGTAAAAAAATATGCTTCTCTAGTCTTTTGTTAGCCATTGGGAAGAAGGGTCTTCCAACCCTTTCTTATCTTGTCTCTGTCTTGTTCATGCTGTTTACTAAATCTTAAATTCTGAAAGCAAACTGAAAACCTGTGTGAGAGAGAATTCCAAATGTTCAGAAGGATTATAAAGTACACTTGTCAATGACAATGGAGAAAAACAGTCAGATGTGAGTAAATGGGCCAATGAGAGAATCATTCAGACCATATAACCCCTATTTTGTGCCTATTTTGTGTAACAACAACAACGATTCAATAGTTAAAGTAAAACCATACTAGGATATCAGTTTTCAATGCCCTCCAACAATTTATAAGCAATTTCTCTGCCACTCGTTCCGTTACAATTTTAGTGACTGATTTGTTGGTGTGCATTAGGCTATTATATGGTGCTGGAAAGTGTCACCAAGTCACAGCTGACCCCTCATGGGATTTTCAAGGCAAAGGAGATTCAGAGGTTGTTTGCCATTTACTGCCTCTGCATACTGACCTTGGAATTCCTTTGTGGTCTCCCATCCAAGTACTAACCAGGACCGACCCTGCTCAGCTTCTGAGATCTGACCAGTCTGGTTAGCCTGGGCCATTCAGGTCACAGCAGGCTATTATATCCTAAACTAATGAAGTCTAATTTAGTTCAGAATTTATTGACTAATATGTACCAAAATGAAATTACCATTCTTACTAAACGTGTAGAATTTTTTCAACCAAGTACATGGATTTATCTCTGAATATATAATTACATTTTAAGGCCTGATTCTCTACTCTTTTATTCAATAAATCATGAATATAGGAATTAACAAATATAGTCAGTTCAGTGGAGCATATTAATTTTGTTAAGCTTTTTGCCACTTCAGATGAGCTCTTTGCTTTAAAATGGAATGAGTTACTCTGTATTTCAGAATGATCATTAAAGTTTACAGGCATTAAGATTAATTATTGGAATTCCTATGTCTATAAGTGCTCAAGAGATAGAGGAGAAAATAAATCATTATGCTGTTGTGAATTAAAAAAATGCAAGCCAGTGTTAAAATACTCAAATGGACCTGTAGACCACCTTGTTCCATCACTGCTTTTTACAAGTAAATTTATTGATGAAACAGAAGCTCCCCACCCAAAGCATTGGAATGGGGCCAGACTAAATTTTCCATAAGTGGAGCAGAACATTTGTGCTGTGTCCTGTCACTGCAGCCCATGATCTCCATGAAATTCTGCTCCTGGGGAATAGGGGACCCCAAGGAATGACTCAAAGGGAGACTTTAGAGCAAGGGGGAAATCAGTGGAAATTGCCAGTTCAGTCTGGATCCAACCCACTGCAGCAGAGACACTTCATTGACTGTCAAGCTCTTTGTTTCCATCAGCATAAAATAATATTGACAATTCTAAACACCAAAAAAGGTCAGTAGCTATATGATGCCACAATCATATGGAAATTCTTGAGGAATCAATGATTGATCACAGTAGCTTAGGACCATTCAGACTATTGGCAGAGTTCAAAAGCCTGAAACTGCCTTTCAGTCTAAATGGATCGTCTCTGACCTTGTTCAGGGACATTTTGCAAGGTATTTTCTTCAGAATGATAATTGACAGCTGTTAGCAACTCATGAAACCTTTAACCTTTTAAAGTCATGTAAGTTTATTGCAGCTGGAATAAAAGAGGTGTCACTTTTTAAAACCTCTTGGCATGCCTGCTTTATAAAAATAGAATATTTAGGCGGCTGTCAGGCCCTGGCACCCCTGGGTCTGGCTTTGGGGGGATAGGTTCCTCCAGGGCTTGATTTTATCTGGCCAGCTGGCCAGCAAGGCCTCAGATGTTACAAGAGGAGAGAAGCTGCAGCAACACCTTCTTCCCTCTCTCTTGCCCACAGGCTTTTCCCCTCAGAAGAACCACTCCTTCCTTCTCTCAGCCAGCCACGGAGACTGGGGAGAGCCATGTGCTCTTCCACCCCGGCACTCTGAGACAGGTGGGAAAAAGCTCCTCCCTGGATTCAGGCAGGGTCACTGATCTTTTTGATTCCTGAGGGGAGGGGCTTCTATCCCAGGCCCCAGTCTGGTTTTAAAGCAGTTCAGCTCCCACTGCAAGGTATAGCCATGGTTAGAAAACCACCAACCAATGGTCAAACAACATAACACCACACATAACAGGGTGAAACACACACACACACACAAAGGGGCCCACAAGGAACAGAAGAGAGCCCTACAAAAAGAGAAGAAATCTTTAGGTTGAAACAACATACCTGAACCAGCACAAGAGCCTTCTGTGATGACTGATGTCTCCCCTTAGGATGGAAGAGACTGCCCCAACCCAAGACCACCAAGAAGGAAGATTCACAGTAAGTGAGACAAATCTTCCATTCTCCAGTGGTCCAGGGTGGGGCAGTCTGAGACATATGGGAGATATCAAAGCAGTATGCCCCCTGAGAGGGTATGCCTAGTCTGAAAAGGTATGCTGTAAAACCCTCCTCGCAAAGGCTGCCTCTGCAGATGCTGCCTTGTCAATCCTATAATGTTTGGTGAAAAAATGGACTGGCCTCCAGGTGACTGCCCGACAGACCACCTCTAAGGAAGAGAAAGACCAATAGGCTGCTGATGTTACCACCCCTCTGAGAGAATGGGCTGTTACCCCCAAGGGGGGATGCAGACCACAGGCCTTATATGTCAAGAGAATACAATGTCTGACCTGCCTACTAAAGGAGGAGAGGAGAATGAAGTATGTTGTGCTGGGTCCCCATTGGGGAAAGGTGTTGAATGAATGAATGAATGAATGAATGAATGAATGAATGAATGAATGAATGAATGCTTACATCATTAGTTAACTAATTAATAATTAATTAATGTCCTGATCTTGGTCTAATTAAGTTATTCCCCAATTAGTCCATTCTTGTTTTGTGCTATACCTATAACATTGAATTTTTCCTTTATTTGCTGCTTCTATAACAATGTATTTTTATTAATACAGTTGATTCTACTTGTATGCAACTATGCATGATAACTTCTGATAACTTTTGATTACTTTACACTTTCCCTTAACCTTTTCCCCTTTTGTATCCCACTAAAAAAAAAATAACCAGGAGAAAAAATTGAACTTTCCCTAAAACATTTTATGCATCAAATGCCCAGCCACGTTTCTATAATTAAAGTATTTTCCGCGGGTTTTTAGTCTGGATGTTGAGTACTGGCACTCCTGGGATGCCATACTAGGAAGTGCAGGAATTCAACCTCTTAGCAAGAATGGTTTGACTTTCCAGTTCCTGTTCAGTTTTGGGGGTTTTTTTGTAAACATTTTATTTTTAGGATATATTCAACAAAGTTCAACATTTGTATTACAGTTCTTATCCCTTTATATCCTACCCTCCTCCCTTTCCCCCTATATATGGCTTCCCACAGTGCTACAACCTCCTGCATAATCTTTAGGTTACTCTTAAGTACTCCTCTTTATCTTTTACATATTCTACAGGTAACTTTCTTTTCCCACAATTCTCTATACTCGTTATCAAAGTAAAATAAATTGTCTCTCACATCCCAGTATTTTTCCAGATATTCTTTTAAGTCTTTCCAATCTTCAAAAAAGTCTTCTGCTGCCATATTATTCAGTTTCCTTGTCATCCTATCCATGTCAACCATAAAAAGTAGCTTTTTAATCTATTCTCCAATTCCAGGAACTTCCTCCTGTTTCCAACTTTGCGCATATGTCATTCTGGCAGTCACAATCATATACCACATTGACCTCTTCCATTTTAAGTCCCAAAAGTAATATTTCTGGTTCCTTTTTAAATGTGCAGTTAACTATTTTTTCCATCTCTGCATAAATCTCAACCCAAAATTTCTTAGCTTTTTCACATGTCCACCACATATGGTAAAGCGAGCCTTCTATTTTTTTACATTTCCAACATTTACTTGACATATTTAGGTTACATCCGAGAGTTCTGAAAGAACTCAAATGTGAACTTGCAGATCTCCTGACAAAGATATGTAATCTTTCCTTAAAATCTGCCTCCATTCCTGAGGATTGGAAGGTAGCTAATGTCACTCCCATCTTTAAAAAGGGTTCCAGAGGAGATCCGGGAAATTACAGGCCAGTCACTCTGACGTCGATACCGGGTAAATTGGTGGAAACCATTATTAAGGAAAGAATTAGTAGGCACATAGATGAACAAAACCTATTGAGGCAGACTCAGCACGGTTTCTGTAAGGGAAGATCTTGTCTCACTAACCTGTTAGTGTTCTTTGAGGGGGTGAACAAACATGTGGACAAGGGGGATCCAATAGATATTATTTACCTTGACTTCCAGAAAGCTTTTGATAAAGTTCCTCATCTGTCTTTATATTGTACCCAATCTTCTCCTTTATATATCGAAAAAGGCTTTATCACCTCTGCCAGTACAATCCAAAGAGGTCTCTGATCAGAAAAAAACCTTCTGTATTTAATCCATGTATCAAAAAGTACTCTCCTGATGTAATGATGCTTAAAAAGACCATCCATTTTCACCTTCTCGTACCATAAATATGCATGCCATCCAAATTTGCAGTCAATTCTTTAATTTTCTTTAAGAGCTTTGGTAAATTTTGTAAAGGGTCTTCCACCATAAACATCACATTGTCTGCAAAGGATTTGTACTTGTATGAATAACCCTTATTAGTTAGGCCTTCTATTGTCTTGTCCTCCTTAATCACGCCCACCTCACACACCAAGCTCTCGCGATGCTATGTATGAGTTTCGGAGCGCTATCTCTTTAGTCGCCACAGGAATGCACAACAAAGCTTTTGTTTCTATTTTTTTCCCTCTCTTGTATACTTTTCAAAATTTCTTTTTGCTCAGTCTTTTTTAACAGTCTTTTAATACTTATCCAGATATTTTCATTAACTTCCCCAAGCTTCACCCGGTAAGTAATATACTTTTAGTTACCTTGTTTGTTTATTCTGGTTTTCGCACTGTTTCTTTCGATCCAAAGTTCTTTCCCCTAGTCCATGAGATCAGGTAACGGCGGTTTTAAGCTGAATTCTCAGCTCGGTGGGTTCCTGTAGTGCTGGATGCAATGCCTGCTTCAGGAAAGGAGATCAAAGCGTAAAAACAAGCCCCCTCCGAGGCTTGTTCACGCCAATCTCAACTCCCCCTTGGAACTTGTTGCTTGCTAGACACTTCCCCTCTCTGAGGAAGGTTGCGTTGGGCTGATTGTTAGCCCAAACTTTCAGAAGGACCCCCCGTCCACCCTGAATGATCGCAAAATGCGTCAAATCACCATTTCCCCCCGACTGGAAGCCTTCAGTTCCTGTTCAGTTTTGAACCTATATCCTTTTTGAGCATACATCATTAAAACCTGTAATATCATCTAGACAAATAAATTTCTCTGCTGATGACTGAGCCTTCTGTTCAAGGACCACATTTTTGCCTGTATTCTCTATTGAGTGTGGAATAGGTTGCTACTGGCCGGAGTCACCAAATGGTCATGTGCCATGGTGACATGTGGACAGCTAAGGTGTATATCTGAGTCACTGCCTTCCTCTGCAAGTACCATTGATGCTAAAAGATGTACCTCAAACTGCTGCTGTTCGGTATTACCTTAGAGATGTATCCTACCTGTCTAGTACATCAGCTGGAGCAAGCTGGAGCAAGTAAATGAAGCTATAACCAGTCTTCTATCTTTATTGCCTTGCTGCTATTCTTTGTGTGTGTGTGTGTGTGTGTGTGTCCCATACTGCTGTCAAGACAATTCTTGACAGAATTCTAACTAATTTATCTCAGCCCTCACCACCAATGATCCTCTTAGCCAACTAACTGAGGAAATGTGACCTAAGGTTTTAGAGCAGGGGTCCCCAGCATTGCGCCCACCAACACCTTTCCTGGAACCAACAGAATGTTTTTAGAAAGTGGGTGTGGGCACATGGGGCTTTTGCCTAGCAGGGCTTCTGATTGGCTGCTGGAGATCTGATTGGCTGTGCAGATTAAAACAGCAGCAACAAGGATCTTTGATGCCTGATTGAAAGTAAGCTCTGTAGTATGCAAGAAAGTATTTTAAAACAATATGTTCATTTTAAAAGGTATCCTGTTAAGGAGAGCTTCTGCCTGAAATGTTGAAGAGTTATTATTATATTTATTTTATTTTATATATTTAAAACATTTATTAGCAATCTTTCTTCCTTATGGAGCTCAGGGCAGCTACCAATGTTTATGCATAACCTCACTCCCTGAAATTTTGTGGTTGGCTCCTCCTCATGTTGCAGTCAATTTATGGTTGTGCCCACCACCCTGTGTCCAAATTAAAAAATGTTGGGGACCCCTGCTTTAGACAATATTAAGGGACAGAAACTGGAACTTGGCAGAGTTTTACTCAAAATCTCAGATCTCTCCTGTATAATATGTAAGTGTCCCACTACTCTTTAACCCAGTTGTTGGAAGCAGCTAATAAATTTATGTATGTGATTTTGGTCTGAATTTGCTGTTATTTTTTTTCAAGTCCTTAATGTGACTCTCCATTACCTTTGAATGATCACTCAGGTTTAGCCAACACATGCTTTTAAATTCTTCCTA
This sequence comes from Gekko japonicus, assembly GCF_001447785.1. NCBI lineage: Eukaryota > Metazoa > Chordata > Lepidosauria > Squamata > Gekkonidae > Gekko > Gekko japonicus. The sequence continues at coordinate 526,014 of NW_015176003.1, forward strand.
TTCTGCAGGGGGGCCCTGTTGAGTTTGCCAGTATGTAGGAGCATGCTACTTTCCCTCAAATGAGAAACCATCCAGGGGGCAAGGTGGTGTGAGCCCAAGCATACTGTTATAACTGGAATTACAAGATAGGTCTCAGTTGGTAAGATCAAAATAGCCCCCTACACATCCAGTGAAGGTCACACATTTATCTGCCCTTGACAATCCTAATTCTAACTGTATGACTGCCTAATTTTGTAATGGACCGGCCCCATGTATACATAGAACTATAAGCAACTATAGCATTAAAATCTTTAAAGAATGTGAGATTTTGCAAATAGTCTAAAGCAGTAGGTACCTCCCACAAACAGGAGGTGAATACATCTTGAAAGGCAGAAGGCATCAAGATCCAGGTGTTTAGCCAATCACTTTGTTCCCTGGCCTTGACTTCATATTCATGAACATTATATTTTGCACTGATCCTTTGCATCATAACATATCTCTCTTTTTTTGGCCCCCCGTAGGGGATTTTTTAAATTTGCATTTTCTAAAAACTACAACGAAATAAAGGAAGGGATCTACAAACTATAGGATAAAGGAAAGAAAACCCACTAAAAACCCAAGAGTTGGAGGTCCTGTACTGCTTATACAAGTATTAGCTTAACAATCTGAAAATTGCTTTTCTTGACATTGAGAGTGATCAATCATCTGGGCTTCCGGTCTAGCTAAGATGGAGGACTGAAGCGTTTCGCAATCGTGCGAAGCGAGCGACGGCCACTTTTGACAGTTTGGGCAATATACAGCCCAACGCATCACTCCCCAGCGAGGGGGGGGGACAAGCAGGCAGCAGCGCCCTAGAGGGAGTGTGAGGTTGGCGTAATCCAGCTTCGGAAGAAGCTGAATTGGGCTTTGACCTCCTCCCACGAAGAAGGCAAGTGCCAAGCAACTCTATAGTGGCCGATCGAGCCGGATTACCGGCATAAATTCTTCGTCAGCAGACTTCTTTGAAGAAGGACAACAACTGTGAGTTAAAAGAAACAATGCGAAACCCGTTTTGAACGTGCTAGATAACAAAAACGTGCCGCTTACCTGAACTGAGTTTGGAGTCAATTTGAATTAAGCGGTTGAGCGGAAAATGAATAGTAAATCCCAGAAATCCGATTCCGGAGAGAAAAAAGTTGATTGAAGCCTTTAAAAACTGTAAAAACGCTTATTGTTTAACATTCCTGTGGTGAAGATGGAGCCGTGTGCGCAACTGTAAAATCGAAACTCACGAACAATAGCGTGGGAAGAGCAGGCTGGTGTCACAAAGAAAGAGGTCCGTGTGAAACATCCAGGAAGTTGAATTCCTAGACGGGCATTAGCGAAAGGAAGACAGTGGAACTTTTAAAGGTGCCGGACCGGAAGTGAATAATTGACTCCTGGAAACTCTCTAATACAGTCTGTTGCCACTTAAGACATTACAAAGGCTTTTAAAAAAATCACTTTAATTGTTCTTTCCAGAGAAGAGTCCCCTCCCACCCCCTCGCTTTAGTAAAAGGGGATTCGCTCATTTTCTGGTGTTCTCGCTTCAACAAACTCTTCAATGTCTGATCGCTCGGATCTTGCCAGGTAACAATTTATCGCTTGACCTCCACATGCTTGCTGGGGTGTGTGTAGCTTAGTCCTTAAAGGTACACAGTGGAGAGACCGTTGGAGCAAAAGAACGCCTCCACCCCCTGACAGCATGTCGGGGGGGGCAATTCTCAGCGCTCCATGGCTAGAGACCTTTCGCAAAGGTCTCCAGAGAGTGCGTACATTCGCACCCCCTCTCTAACCACTGGTTTGTGGGTGGCGACCCTGGGAGCCTCCAGGAGACACAGCTGCTATTAGCTTGCCAAAACCCCACCCCTCTGCATCATAACATATCTCTTCTCCCTAGGCAGGGGCTTGTCTGGCAACCAGTGTTCCCTCTAAGCTGAGTTAGTGTGAGCTAGCTCACAGTTTTTTTGTCCGGCTCACACATTTTTGTCTTAGCTCAGGAACGATGGCTCCAGAGCAAATTATTTAAGCAGTAGCCAAATCACTCGCTCACAACTGTAATGCCAGTAGCTCACAAAGTAGAATTTTTGCTCACAGGACTCCACAGCTTAGAGGGAACATTGCTGGCAACAGACCCTTCATAGCTGAAATGTACATCGGAAGACATTGTATACAACAACAGCATATTAGCCCACTATGAACAATCACCATTATTCCTGTCTTTAACTAACTCAGATCTGGAAGCCACCCTGTTTGACCCCAGGAACTTTCTCCCCCTTCTTTTCTGTGTTATTTGTATTACTCTTTTCAATTGTATTACCCTTTTTACTTCTTGCATATTCTGAGTTATATTTCCAGCTTTATCTATATAAAAACAACACTTTTCATGCAACAGGGTGCATGCCCCACTTTGTTGGGCTGTTACAACATCTAGTGCCCTTCTATTTTGGAGAGCTATTGCTGCTATGTATTGAACCTCTGTTTGGAGGGCCTGGAGAGTGTTCAAGGCCATTTGGAATCCTGTCTCAGTACCAGCTGAAATATTTTCAAGGGCAAGTTTAAGGTCTGTAATGCACCAGGCAGGTATTATGACTCTCTTAAGAAATAGAAAGCCCTCTGATTGTGTTACTAGGGGGTTATCGCCTTTTCAATACCTGTGGGCAAAGCTCCCCATATTAGTGACTTTATGCACCCCAATCACTTTTCTGTATTGGGGGCTAGACAAAAAAGATCCATTCTTGATAACAATTCATCAAGCTCTGTCTCATGCTTTTGTTTGATTTTTCTGCTTCTACCACCAGGTTCTTCTTTGTACCACCTTTATATACTCTTGTGTTTCCCCATACATTCAAACAGGGCAGATACAAGGTCACACAAAACTTCAGTTGAAAGTTGGGCCATCTGTGTGACTGCTTCAAAATGGGAAAATGCCCTTTGAGACCTAAGGCATCAAATTACATCTACCCTAATCTTAGCATGTAAACCTGTATGATTAACCTGGCCCTCTACATGTGAACAGGAGGAATGTCAAGATTGTACATTAGTTTAGACTTGAGGCACTTATATTGTCAACACATCAGTGTGGTAAAGTGCTTTAAATTTAATACCCTATAGGCATCTGTTTCCCTGAAAAATACATAAACCATGAAAAGATTAAATCTAATTATCATTATTTCCATTTCTGGGGCATGGCCTTTTCATAAATAATTATGTCTCCATATAAAACTGACAGGCTTTAAACTCTCACCATATCATTCATAATAATGAGTAAGATAATAAGCCACAAGCCAAACTTTCACATGCTCATTAGTTACGGAAGGCTAATTAGGACTTTAACCAGAAATGCCACTAAGCATCACACTCAGAGAGGTAATTACAGAGCTGAAGTCATTAAGACAGGGAAACACCCATTAGCCTACCAAAAGAGGTCCAAAAACTAGTAAAGGATGACAAGTGCACTTTCACAAGACCACCTTCTCTTTTTAACAAACGCAAAACGTGAAATTTCTTAACAGTAATGATAATATCACTTCAAAATACAGGGCACAATCCATCCAGACACAAGCACTGCACTCCAGCCAGAGAGAGCTCTATGTAGCAGTCCTGCTCCTCTCCCCATCGGTTCATACTCATGGGGACTCAGCACTTCAAGCTTGCAGACATTGACTGAGCAAATGGGGCAAGTTTGATGAGAATATTAGAAGTACCTGTAGGCCTCCCAATCCAACTGTTATATATAGAATCTGAAACCTCATACAGATTTTTGAGGATCCCAGCTACAAACTCCTTTTTTAAAAAGTAAGTTTCTAGCTGCCATGATCTTGAAGGGATGTTTGAGATAATGTTGACATGCTCTCATATTTTTACCCTAGCCTCCCCTCTTATACATGACTAACATATCCCCATATAAAGTTTGAGTCCAGTGGCACCTTTAAGACCAACAAAGTTTTATTCAAAGTGTAAGTTGTTGTGTGCAAAGCACACTTCTTCAGACATCCCCATATAGATTCAGGTGGGGCAGCTGTGTTGGTCTGAAGCAGCGGAACAAAGTTCAAGTCCAGTGACACCTTTGTTTCCCCCCTGGAATTAAGCCCAAACTAATGGTAGCCATATAAACTAAGCATGGCCCCGGTCACACAGGCTGGATATCGTGGGGGGGAGGCGTGGCTAATTGCCCCGGTGCAGTTTGATGCACGATTACACCATCAGTCACGCCGGCGGCACACCACGGGTCCTTCCCTCGGCACCGGCGGGTAAACGGGAGACCGGAGGGGAATGCTGCGCGCTGGCGCGATCACACCACGGGTGTCTGCAGGCAGCCCGTGGCAAACGTTTACTAGTACCTTGGAGGTACTAGTTTTTTTAAGGAGCATTGTCGGCGGTAAGCCACCGGTGCGCTCCACTTCCCAGGTGTTGGGGTGTGATCGTGCCCAGATAATCCGCCCATCATCCGTGCCTCTCCCGCGGCAACTTTGCCGTGTGACTGAGGCCCTTGTTATTTTTGTTTGGTCCTTGAATCTGTTAAACGTCTTCATTCTGTTGCACGCTACTTTGCTTCCTATATGTATGGACTGGTAACTTCCTTTTCAATGTATCTGAAGAAGTGTGTGTGCACACAGAAATGTATTCCTTGAACAAAACTTTGCTGGTCTTAAAGGTGCCACTGGACTCAAACTTTGTTCTACATCCCCATATACTACTTCTCTGGAAACAGCATAAGGAATAGCATTGTTACCCAATTTCTCCCTGAAATTCAACAATCCATTTCTTTTCCTTTTGTTAGGGGTTTGGAGCCTGTTTCTAATTAATTCCATTTTGGTTTAAAAAAATCAAAGAGAGAAGAGGCAAGAAGGAAAGCTCTGCAGAATTTCACAATTTTACTCTGTAAATGCTTGGAGCAGGCAATGTATTCCCAAACCTTCATATCCTGTTACAGCTCCACACTGTGGTGTGTGACGTAAAGTAATCACAGGGGCTGAGATTACAAAAGGGTACACTGATTTCTTTTCAAAGAGAAAAGAAAGAGAAATTCCTCTTATAAATCAGAAAAAAACAATAAAAGAAATAATTGTCTGTATCTAAAGAAGTGAATTTTGGAAAAAAGAAATTTCCCTCCCTATAACAATTCTTAGAGGGAGAGAAAGAAAGAAAGAAAGAAAGAAAGAAAGAAAGAAAGAAAGAAAGAACTGACAATATGCAGATGTTTCCAGAGTGTGTCAGATAGGCTTGCAAACTTTACGTAAAGAGACTTCATATTTTACCTTGAAAACAATTACATAGCTGGAGCTAGGGGGTGTACATTTTGTTCTGCTGCTGATTCTAAAGCAGACTTGATTTAATATTATATCAGCAATGAATATCAGAATGAATGTGTGTTTTATTTTGCCAACAAAACTGAAGAACTGCAGAAGCAAGCAGCAGACTGGGGAGAAAATGACCCTGCCTGATAGGTCAGGTATCCAATCTCCAGTTGAAACTGAAGATGGCTAATAAAATTACTCTATAAATGTTTCAAGGATGGGTTTTAAAAACACAACTCCATTGGGAAAACAGCTTAGAGCACATCAAGGGTACTGCCAAAGGTAAAACTGAATATTTCAGTGTAAAATGGAGGAAGGAGTAAAATGGAAAATATTTCATTTCAGTAGCTGTTTTATGTGCTACGGACCACTGTTTCCTCTAAGCTGAGTTAGTGTGAGCTAGCTCACAGTTTTTTAGCTTCTGACTCACACAGTTTTGTTTTAGCTCAGAAAAGATAGCTCCAGAGCATGGCTCTAGAGCAAACTAATTTTTGCAGTAGCTGAATCGCTTGCTCACAGCTTTAATGCCAGTGGCTCACAAAGGAAAATTTTTGCTCAAAAGTCTCCACAGCCTATAGGGAGCATTGCTACTGACTCAGACAATGGCTGTAGTCACACGGGCAGTTTGTGACACTATAGTAGCATTACTTGAGCAGAATAAATGTGCTCCTACAGATGAGAAGATCTGCCTCCTGTGATGCAGTTGTTGGCAACATGTGCCGTTCCCTCCAGTTTTTTCAACAACTGAACTGTCCTGCAGTGAAAGAAGCCCGAAAGTGTTGTCTGAACCTGCACCCACCTGCATTTTTAAAAATGACTGAGCAGTGTGCTCCATGGCTGCGACACTGCAGTAATGTGAATGCTTGACCACGGGATGGCCGCGTGGGTAACCTGCAGCAGGGTATGCTGTCTGGATTATATGCCCCACAACACTTTAAACTGGTACAATTACAGGCACCGCCACACTGTGCCAAGCTGCCAGTGTGACTGCAGCCAATAAATTAGGCTATTTTCCCCCAGGCTTCTATAAGCATTTCTTTTTATTTTATTGCTAGTTATAGGAGCTGGTTTCTGTATACCACCACCACCACCACCATTTAAAATATATATATTTTTAAAGACGGCAAACAGAAAAGGAGAAAGATAGGGAGGGAAGAAACATATTGAAGAGATGTAAATGATGGAGGAATGTAAAAACAAATCATAAGTGAAACATTCCCAGATCCCTCCTAAAAGAGATTGGACACTTTGATCATGCACCATAAAATAGAAAATGCAAATTCTAACCCTAAATTTTCCCATGTAGAGAGAGTGGTATAATCCAAACAACATTGGTTATTAATTTTACACTCTTCATTTTGCTCTGCTTCCTAATTCACCAAATTAGCAAAGAAGTCTGCTCCTTACATTCATTACATGTGCTGTTAGTTATAATAATGCACATGTTATGCTTCATTTAAACAATCTGTTATACCTATTACTAGTCATTTATTTTACCCTTTGTTATTGATTGCATTTTACTGTACCAGGTAAATGACATTAATCCCATTGACAATCTTATGGAAGATCATCAGTTGGAAACGATTAGTCAATTGAAACCTGGGGGGGGGGGGAATATAGCCATTACATGTCTTGCAAAAAAAAATGAGTACATATCCCTCCCTCCTTTCTTCTTTCATATTGGGTGTCCTAGTAAACAATCTACATCTAGAGACAAACAACAGCACTGTATCCCTATGGGTTTTTCTGGAACAAAGTTTAAAGACCACTGCTTTACCTAAATGCCTGCTGTATTCTTCCACTAGGGAAAAGGGAGGGGGGAATCAATGATTAACTGCTTGTGATCACACCCTTTCTTTCTGTTCTTGTTTACAGTGCAGTGTGCTGTAAAATGCAATGTCTCCAGGGCTTTTTGTTGGCTGGCTGGCTTATTTATTTGCATCTCAAGATAAAGTCAAAATGTCACTGAAAACTGAGAACAAAGAGCCCAAGATGAAGAAGAGAAAAAAGATGAAAGTGTCTGCTATTCTGACTTTGAAAATGGTGTACAAGATGGTGGGGGGGGGCTAACCATTTTACATTGAATCACAACATGCATGCGTACAGTAATTGTACATTAATCCAATGCCAGAACATTACATTGAGGGGGGAAATTCAGCATCAAAGCACTAATCCCTCATATCTCTAGAATATTTGTCTGTATTTGGAGCAGCTAATGCTGTTATTCTTCAGGAGCTTTAGTGGGGTGTAATGGATCACTGCCTTGACATGGTGAGGAGGCTTGTGTGGTTCAATGAGGCTGTGGGCTATGCTGTGGAGGGCCACCCAGGATGGACAGGCCACAGCAGAGAACTCAGACCAAGCATGATCCCCTGGAGAAGGAAATGGCAACCCACTACAGTATCTTTGCCAAGAAAACCCCATGGACAGTATCAAAAGGCTAAAATATATGATGCCGGAAGATGTGCCCCTCAGGTCGGAAGGTGTCCAATATGCTACTGGGGAAGAGCAGAGGGCAAGTACAAGTAACCCCAGAAAGAGTGAAGCCGCTGGGCCAAAGCCGAAAGGATGCTCAGTGGTGGATGTGTCTGATGGTGAAAGGAAAGTCCGATGCTGCAAAGAACAATACTGTATAGGAACCTGGAATGTAAGATCTATGAATCAAGGTAAGCTTGACGTGGTCAAAAATGAGATGGCAAGACTGAACATCGATATCTTAGGAATCAGTGAATTAAGTGGACAGGAATGGGCGAATTTAACTCAGAAGACCATTATATCTACTACTGTGGCCAGGAATCCCGTAGAAAAAAATGGTGTGGCCTTTATAGTCAACAAGAGAGTGCAAAAAAAAGTACTGGGATAGAATCTCAAAAATGACAGATTGATTTCGGTCCGATTCCAAGGCAAACCATTCAACATCACAGTAATCCAAGTCTATGCCCCAACCACTGATGCAGAAGAGGCTGAAGTGGACCGGTTCTATGAAGACCTACAACACCTCCTAGAACTAACACCAAAAAATGATGTCCTCATCATCATAGGGGACTGGAATGCTAAAGTAGGAAGTCAAAAGGTAACCGGAATAACAGACAAGTTTGGCCTTGGAAAGCAAAATGAAGCAGGGCAAAGGTTAACAGAGTTTTGTCAAGAGAACACACTGGTCATAGCGAACACCCTTTTCCAACAACCTAAGAGACGACTCTACACATGGACATCACCAGATGGGCAACACCGAAATCAGATTGACTATATAATTTGCAGTCAAAGATGGAGAAGCTCTATTCAGTCAGTAAAAACAAGACCTGGAGCTGACTGTGGTTCAGATCATGAGCTACTCATTGCAAAATTCAGACTTAAACTGAAGAAAATTGGGAAAACCACGAGGCCATTCAGGTTTGACCTAGATCGCATCCCTGATGAATATACAGTAGAGGTGAAGAATAGATTCAAGGGTCTGGATTTGATAGATAGAGTGCCTGAAGAACTATGGACAGAGGTTCGTGACATCGTACAGGAGGCAGCAATCACCACCATACCAAAGAAAAAGAAATGCAAGAAAGCAAAATGGCTTTCTGATGAGGCTTTACAAATAGCAGAGGAAAGAAGGAAAGCGAAAGGCAAAGGCGAAAAGGAAAGATTTACCCAACTGAACGCAGATTTCCAGAGAACAGCAAGGAGAGATAAGGAGGCCTTCCTGAATGAACAGTGCAAAGTAATAGAAGAAAACAATAGAATGGGAAGGACTAGAGATCTCTTCAAGAAAGTTGGAGAAATCAAGGGAGCGTTCCATGCAAAGCTGGCCATGATAAAGGACAAAAACGGTAGGGACCTAACAGAAGCAGAAGAGATTAGGAAAAGATGGGAAGAATACACAGAAGAATATAAAGTTAAATAAGGAGGGGAAAAAGAACTATGTATGTTGTGAGCGAGACAATGTCTAGATATTCTAAAAATGTATTGCTCTTTCTGTTGTTTTTTTATGTGTTATGTGTAAATACTAATAAACTTTGCCCATTCAAGCAAGTATTAAAAAAAAGAAAAAGAAAAGAAAGACCTCAATGTCCTTGACAACCACGATGGTATAATCACTGTCCTCGAGCCAGACATCCTGGAATGTGAAGTTAAATGGGCCTTAGAAAGCATTACTAACAACAAAGCTAGTGGAGGTGATGGTATCCCAGCTGAGCTATTCAAAGTCTTAGAAGAGGATGCTGTTAAAGTTCTGCACTCCATTTGCCAGCAAATTTGGAAAACGCAACAGTGGCCACAGGATTGGAAAAGATCAGTATACATTCCAATCCCAAAGAAGGGCAATGCCAAGGAATGTTCAAACTATCGCACAATTGCACTCATATCACACGCTAGCAAGGTCATGCTCAAGATCCTACAAGCTAGGCTTCAACAGTACGTGGATAGAGAACTACCAGAAGTACAAGCTGGGTTTCGAAGAGGTAGAGGAACTAGAGATCAAATTGCCAACATTCGCTGGATTATGGAGAAAGCAAGAGAGTACCAGAAAAATATCTACTTCTGCTTCATTGACTATGCTAAAGCTTTTGACTGTGTGGATCACAACAAACTATGGCAGGTCCTTAAAGAGATGGGAGTACCAGACCACCTCACATGTCTCTTGAGAAACCTGTATAAGGGCCAAGAAGCGACAGTTAGAACCGGATACGGAACAACTGATTGGTTCAGCATAGGAAAAGGAGTACGACAAGGATGTATACTGTCACCTTGCTTATTTAATATATATGCAGAGTACATCATGCGAAATGCTGGCCTGGATGAATCACAAGCGGGAATTAAGATTGCTGGGGAAAAGATCAACAACCTCAGATATGCAGATGATACCACTCTAATGGCTGAAAGTGAAAAGGATCTAAAGAGCCTCTTGCTCAGAGTAAAAGAGGAGAGCGCAAAAGTGGGCTTGAAGCTCAACATCAAAAAAACTAAGATCATGGCATCCGGCCCCATCACTCCTTGGCAAATAGAAGGGGAAGTCGTGGAAGTAGTGACAGACTTCACGTTCCTGGGATCCCAGATCACCGCAGACTGTGACTGCAGCCATGAAATTAAAAGACGCCTGCTCCTTGGGAGGAAAGCGATGGCGAACCTAAACAGCATGATAAAAAGTAGAGACATCACCCTGCCAACAAAAGTCCGCATGGTCAAAGCAATGGTATTCCCAGTAGTCATGTATGGCTGCGAGAGCTGGACTATAAGGAAGGCCGAGCGCCGAAGAATAGATTCTTTTGAACTATGGTGCTGGAGAAGACTCTTGAGAGTCCCTTGGACTGCAAGAAGAACAAATCAGTCAATCCTCAAAGAACTGGGCTGCGTCCCATCGCGGTGTGGGGTGTCGTTCTCTGGCTAAAGAGGAATGCTGCCAGCTTGTAGTCCCTGTCCTTGCTATCCAAGCGGCAGAGCACATCTTTGGTCGTCCGAACCATGTGTTCGGCTTGGCCGTTGGTCACTTGGTGGAACGGGGCTGATCTGATATGGCAAATTCTGCAGTAATGGGTGAAGTCTTGGAATTCGCTTGAGGTTAAAGCTGAGCCGTTGTCGGTGACCAGGGTGTCGGGAATACCTTGGGCACTGAAGATGTGCCACATGGTCCGGATGGCTGCTCTTGAGGAAGTGGATGGTACCAGAACAACCTCGAGCCACTTGCTGTATGCGTCCACTAATATAAAGAATAGTTGCCCCTGGAATGGCCCCATGAAGTCCAAGTGGAGCTGAGACCAGGGTTTCTGTGAGGACTCCCAGGCTCTAGCGGGAGCCTGTGGTGGCTCGGGTCAGGATTCTTGGTAGGGCAGACATCTCTTAACCCGGTCCTCGATGTCCCGATCCAGGCCCGGCCACCAGACGTAACTTCTAGCCAAGGCTTTCATTCGGACCACCCCTGCATGTGTCTCGTGGAGCGCTGTGAGAACTAGTTCCCTTAAAGGGGTTGGGATCACCACTCTGCCACCTCACATCATGCAGTCTTTATGGGCTGACAGCTCATCCTTGCAGGATGCAAACGCCATGAAGTCCGCCCCCCCTGGGGCCGTAGGCCACCCCCTTCTCACACAGTCCAAGACGCGGCAAAGTATCGGGTCTTTAGCCATGCGGCGCACCACCTCCTGAATGTGCACAAGTTGAATGGGAAGAACCTCCAGCAGCGCGACCTGATGGACTGGTGCCGGGTCCAGATCCATAGTCGGCAGCGGAAGACGGCTCAAAGCATCTGCATGCATTATTGCTTTTCCCAGCCGGTGGACAAGCGCATATGAGTATCCTCCAAGAAAACAGACCACTGGAGCACCCAGGGAGATGTCATCTGCGGGGTCTGGCGGTCAGGGGCCAGAAGGCCGAGGAGCGCTTTATGGTCCATCAGGATCATGAACGGCCGCGGCAATACAACTAGTGGTAAATTTTCTCCCCCCCCGCCACTATAGCAAGCGCCTCCTTGTCAACCTGCACATAGTTACACTCTGCAGATGACAAAGTGCACGAATAGTAAGCCACCGGGACCTCCCGGCCGTCTGGTAACTGGTGGCCTAGGACTGCCCCTACCCCGTAAGGTGAGGCATCGCATGCAAGGACCACCAGTAAAGCCTCATTGAAATTAGAGAGGACCGAGTTAGAGACCAGGAGGTCCTTCACAGCCTGGAAAGCGGCAGCGTGCATTGGCCCCCAGACCCAAGAGGCGTTCTTGTCCAGCAGGCGGTGTAAGGGCTCCACCATGGCCACCTTCAGTGTTAGGAAGGAATGATAAAAATTTAACAGGCCCAGGAAAGCCTGTAACTCTGTCTTGGACGTGGGAGGGGGAGCCAGCGTGATGGCCTTGGTCTTTTCATCAGTGGGGTGGATACCCTGGGCATCCACAGCGAACCCCAAGAACTCCACCTTGGAAACCCCGAGCAGACATTTTTCACACTTGACCTTCAGACCAGCTGTGACAAAACGCTGGAGTACAGTCCGCAGCCAATTGGCAAAGGTCGAAGTGTCTGAGGCCACGATGAGCACGTCATCTAGAAATGGCTGCATTCCTGGGATCCCTTTTAACAAATTGTCCATAAAAGATTGAAAGATGCCCGGTGTGACCGACACCCCAAACTGGAGGCGATGAACTTTAAAAGCCCCCTTGTGTGCGGCAATCGTTTGGGCCTCAGCAGTTGCGGCATCCACTGGGAGTTGCTGGTATGCCTGAGCCAGATCTAACTTGCCAAAAACCCGGGCCCCCACCAGAGCTGCGAGCACATGGCTGACCACTGGTACTGGGTACGTGTGGTCCTGCATAGGAAAAGGAGTACGACAAGGATGTATATTGCCTATTTAATATATATGCAGAGTACATCTTGAGAAATGCTGGCTGGATGAATCACAAGCGGGAATTAAGATTGCTGGGGAAAAGATCAACAACCTCAGATATGTAGACAATACCACTCTAATGGCAGAAAGTGGACCTAAAGAGCCTCTTGCTCAGAGTGAAAGAGGAGAATGAATGAATTGAATTTATTACAGCGCATAGCCAGCAATATAAAACCATACCTACAAATATTTATCATATAAATAGATTACCATGTCTAAAATATCCAGATGGTAAAACTATTTGTGTAAAATTATACAAGCATTTTAAACTCTAAAACCAGAAATACGGTGTAAAAAAGGACAGAATTTTGGTCTTAAAAAAATAAAATAATAAGAATAAAAAGATCAATTAGATTAAAAACAAACAGTCCTAACCCAAGTGGCTGCCTGAACACTGATGAGCTTTTACAACCAAACAACAAAATTTCGCTATCTGGTGTAGCGCTATATGATCAGAATTTATAAGCAATTTCTCTATCTTATCCTGATCCGAGGAGCCAACCAAGAGAGGACCAATAAGTTTTGTGCGAGCTTCGTTATATAATGAACATCTTAGGAACACATGT
>NW_015176003.1:540376-540567 GCF_001447785.1 Gekko japonicus
TCAGTGAGTTATCTACTACAACTCCAAGATCTCTCTCTTGATCAGTCTCTGCCAGTTCAGACCCCATCAATGTGTATTTATATTTAGGATTTTTGGCTGCAATGTGCATCACCTTGCACTTGGCCACATTGAACCCCATTTGCCATGTTGACGCCCACTTGCCCATCCTTGACAGATCCCTTTGGAGTGCC
>NW_015176003.1:540602-614639 GCF_001447785.1 Gekko japonicus
ACCCTGAACAACTTTGTATCATCCGCAAATTTAGCCACTTCACTGTTTACTCCCAACTCCAAATCATTAATGAAAAAGTTAAAAAGCAGTGGACCAAGTACTGATCCCTGCGGTACCCCACTGCTTACCACCCTCCACTGAGAAAATTGCCCATTTATACTCTCTGTTTTCTATTAATTAGCCAGTTTTTGATCCATAAAAGGAGTTGTCCTTTTATCCCATGATTTTTGAGCTTACTTAAAATCTCCTAATGAGGCCTTCATACAGTGAAAAAGGATTCTCGTTTTGGCTTACATTTGAGAAAGCAGCAGCATAATTTTGGATATTTTCTGTTGCCAAAATTGCCTTCAATTGATTGTCTAGATTGCTTGACCACCTAACAGGACGTTTTTGTTGTTCCAGCCCTCTCGTTTGGGAATCTCGGACACGTTTATTTGTTGTTATTGTTGTTTTTTGGTCTGGTCATGCTCTATAACTGACTGTTGCCATTAAGATACCAAGCATTTCAGCCAGATCATCTATGCACACCCAAAGGATTTTCAGGAATCAGTTCAAATGAACCTGTGAGGTATTTTGTGGTTCAGTTTCTAACTATATGTGCACTCTAGCATTTATAATTTAGTGCAGTTTCAATTCCAAATGTTTTATTTAATAATCACAAAAAATTCAACTTCACAGAAAAATAGTATTGGATATTACTACAATTTTATGAATCATTTAAACTGGTTTGTTTAACGGTAGACAAATGATCTACTTGACAGTCGTTTACCTAATTAAACTCATCATTAATTATGAAGTGCCAATGCTTCCTGAAACCATTCCTCTGAATCTTTGGCATGATTGTAACATTCCTAAAGGTAGGAGGGATTTGATTTCTATTCTTTTGATGGCAGCAAAGCTAGTGTTGGCATCAAAATGGAAGGATAAACAACTTCCTACAGTCACACGATGGATCAATAAATTATGGGACTTCTTTTTTAACAATATTTTTATTGTTTTTATACATATAAACAAACATATATGTTTCATATTTCAGTATAATTCGAGTCATACATGTTTCATATTTCAGTATAATTTTCTTTGTCTTTCATCCAACTATACACCCTCGACCATCTCTTCTGATGGATTTCATCATCTTTGCCAATACAGAGTACCAGAGTACATCATGTGAAATGCTGGCCTGGAAGAATCACAAGCGGGAATTAAGATTGCTGGGGAAAAGATCAACAACTTCAGATATGCAGACGATACAACTCTAATGGCAGAAAGTGAAGAGGACCTAAAGAGCCTCTTGCTCAGGGTAAAAGAGGAGAGCACAAAAGTGGGCTTGAAGCTCAACATAAAAAAACTAAGATCATGGCATCCAGCCCCATCACTCCTTGGCAAATAGAAGGGGAAGTTGTCGAAGTAGTGACAGACTTCACGTTCCTGAGATCCCAGATCACCGCAGACTGTGATAGTGTCAGCTAGCTGCCATGTTTCCTTCGTATTTGTCCTTTTCTGCCTGTGGCACGACTGCACATGCTTGCTCGCTTGCTCTGCTCGCTTGCTGTAAACGGCAATAGGTAGGTGCTCATGAGACCGTACGAACTGGCGCTGCCAGACTGGGTTATCTGACTAACCTTGAGGAGGAGGGAGGGCTTGTGTTCCACTGTTGGTGTGAATATTTCTGCTCTCATGAGGCATGAAGACTCTCCCGTTTATTATGTAATCTCCCGCCGGGAGAATTCCCGCGCGCACGCTTGGCTTTCATTTGCTTAGCCAATTGCAGCATCATGTTATATGTAGTGATGCACCCACCTCATTGTCATTCCTAACAATATCCCTGTAGATCATGGCAATGGACCTGTAGTCTAATAAAGCATGACGATTCCCTGGAAACTTGCTGTTGAACCTGAAACTTGCTGTTGAAAGCCATGAAATTAAAAGACGCCTGCTCCTTGGAAGGAAAGAGACGGTGAACCAAAATAGCATGATAAAAACCTGCCAACAAAACTCCGAATGGTCAAAGCAATGGTATTCCCAGTAGTCATGTATGGCTGCGAAAGTTGGACTATAAGGAAGGCCGAGTGCCGAAGAATAGATTCTTTTGAACTACGGTGCTGGAGAAGACTCTTGAGAGTCCCTTGGACTGCAAGAGGATCAAATCAGTCAATCCTAAAAGAAATCAACCCCAACTGTTCCCTGGAAGGCCAGATAATGAAACTGAAGCTCAAATACTTTGGCCTCCAAATGAGAAGGGAGCACTCACTGGAGAAGACCCTGATGCTGGGAAAGACTGAAGGTCAAAGAAGATGAGGACGGCAAAGGATGAGATGGTTAGACAGTGTCATAGATGCAACAGACATGAAATTGAGCAAACCTCAGAGGATGGCGGAAGACAGGAAGGCCTGGCATGATATGGTCCACAGGGTTGCGAAGAGTCGGACTCGACTGTGTGACTGAACAACAACAAGTGGGACAAGGGCTCTGCTTGCCCCCAATGTTCCCTCTAAGCTCCACAGTGTAGTGAGCAAAAATTCTACCTCATGAGGGAACAAAGCTAGTAGCATTAAAGTTGTGAGCGAATCTACATTTGACTATCACCTAAATTAGTTTTTTTAGATTATTTCCATAACCTTGTAAAAATCTCAGAATTAATTAATTTAAACTATATGTAAACTATATGTAAACTGATGGAATGAGTTCCCATGTGAGATCAGGGCCCTGTGGGATTTATTACAATTCTGCAGAGCATGCAAGGTGGAGCTTTTGGTTGAGGCAGCGGGCATCCTCTTCCTTGGGTTGGCCCCCATCTGTAGGCTAGGTCCTGAAATCATAATTTTAAAGATCTCTAAAAAACTTCAAATCTTAATACCATTGACCACTGAAATATCTGTTTTTTTAATTAGAGTTTTATGGCACATACGAGTTATGTTATTTATTTTGTGTTTAAATATGGATTTAATTGTATTATATTTTATACTGTTGGAACCCGCCCTGAGCCCATTAAGGGGAGGGTGGGATATAAATCAAATCAAATAAATAAATGTTAACAATAAGTCAAACATTATAAGAGAAAACAGAATCAAGTCAAATTTCATTATGGAAAATGTTGTCCTCTATAGGACTAGACCAGGCCTCCAGAGAATAGGTCTACCCTCCCCTTTCCACTATATTGGTAGACCTGGCCTCTAGAGAACAGGTCTACCCAACCATTTCCACTATATTGGTAGACCTCACCTCCAGAGATTAGGTCTACCCACCACTTTCCACTATATTGGGAGACCTGGCCTTGGACAGTCACCCTGCGCTGAGCCTTAGAAAATATACCAGCACTGGGGGGGGGGGCTTTTACAGTCTACTTTGAGGTTTTTTTGTTTGTTTGTTTTTAGTGAAATATGACAAACTTACAAGTCAAGTATAAGAGAGGTGGAACAATCATTGTCAGAACCCTGCCTAACTTAACAAACAGGAAGTTGTTCAAAGGTTATCAATCTGCCCAAGCTACTTATTTATTCAAATATTTATATCCCACTTTTCCTGTGACTCAAGGCAGCTTACAAATCATACTGAAAAGCATAACGGGTGTGCAAAAATAATAATAATCCATTTTCCCAGCTGTATTATAGCCTATGAGGACCATTATAGTCAATGGACTCCATAATCTATAATGGAGAATCAATCTGGGGGTATCTGGGGCTCAGGGAAGGCTGCTTTTTGAGGTAGAGGCACCAAATTTGTAGCACAGCTGCTAGCGCCTCTCCTACAAAAATCTGCCAAGTTTTGAAAAGATTGGACCAGGGGGTCCAATACTATGGGCCCCAGAAGGAGGTGTTCCCATCCTCCATTGTTTCTAATGCCTTAGTGTGAACAGAATCTTAAAATCCCTGAGCTGGAGCTAAACGTTTTGTGCGCCAACACCCCTAGTGCAACTTAGAGGGAACTCTGCTTGCACCATCTGGTTTTTTTTTAATAAAAATAAAAATATTTTAGCCTGTTCACCCTTGAGGATGTTGACAGGATCCTGACAGCTGTGAAGCCAACTACCTGCTCCGTGGATCCTTGTCCCTCACGGCTGGTAAAATCATGTCACTAAGTGGTAAGGGGCCCTTTGAGACAGATTATTAATCTGTCTCTCTCACAGGGCTGTTTCCCCAGCTCCCTTAAGGAGGGGGTTGTTAGATCTTTAGTCCTTAGAGTAAAAAAAGGAGCTGGCCAATTACCACCCAGTAATCTACCTTTTCCCGGGAAGGTAATTGAGTGAGAAGTGGCTGAGCAGCTCCAGGTTTTCCTGGATGAGACATCTACCATGGAGCCTTTTCAGTTGGGCTTCATGCCTGGCTTTGGGACTGAGACAGCACTGGTCACTTAGCTTGACTATCTCCATTTAAATCTGGATAAAGACATGCCAGCCCTGTTGATCCTTCTGGATCAGCGGCCTTCGATCAACCACCTTGCCTCCCTGTGGTTAAGGGCACTGCCCTTAGTTGGTTCTCCTCATTCCTCCAGGGACACTCTCAGAGGGTTGCTTTTGGGGAGGAAAGGTCTTCCTGATTAGACTTGAATTATTGGGTCCCACTGGGTTCAGTCCTCTCTCCGGTGTAATTTAACATATATATGCACCCTCTTGCTGAGATTGTCAGAAGGTTTGGAGTTGGGTGTCATCAATATGCTGATGAAACTCAGTTCTTCTTCCTGCTGCATAAGCAGCCAACGGCAGGGGTCTTAGCACTATCCCAGTGCCTGGATACAGTAGTCCTGTGATTAAAGGGGAGCTGGCTGAAGTTGAATCCAACCAAGACAGAGGTAATGTGTCTGGGAAAGACTGAGATGCTAGCAGAAGGGTCACTCCTGAGACGCAATGGTGTCCAGTTGACTACTGTAGACTCTGTAAAGAGCTTCAGGGTGTGGTTGGATTCTGCACTATCATTGGATAAAATGTCCATGGTAGCATAGTCAGTGTTTTTTCACATACGCCAGGCCCACCAGCTGGTTCCTTATTTGTCTGGGTCAGACCTTGCCACATTGATCTATGCAAGACTCATCTCCAGATTGGACTACTGCAAATCATTCTACATAGGGCTACCTTTGAAAATGCTTTGGAAGCATCAGATGGTCCAGAATGCAGCTGCCAGGTTGCTGACTGGAACATCATGGTCAGCTCATATTACTCCAATTCTGTGGCAGCTACACTGGCTACCAATTAGTCTCGGGATTCAATTCAAAGTGTTGGTGTTAACCTTTAAAGCCCTTAATGGTCTGGGACCCTCATACCTACAAGACTGCCTCTCCCATTACAATCCCACTGCTCCCTTTGGTCATCATCTAGGGGTCTCTTGCAAGTGCCTAGCCCCAGGGATGGCTCAGTTAGCTGACACCTGGGGAAAGGCCTTCTCAGTTGTGGCACATACCCTGTGGAATGCACTCTCAGATGATACCCGTTCCCTGCCAGACTTGTTCGGTTTCCACAGGGCATGAAAAACTGAATTGTTTAGGTTGGCCTTTGGAGAGTAAACACATGTTTGGGATGTTTTAATATTGGTATACTAGCCACATATTTTAATATTTTAATGTTGATATTTTATATTTGTTATTTGTTTAATGTTGTTTTTACCTTATTGGTTTTAATGTTGTAAGTCAACATGAGACCCTTTGGGTGAACAGCGACTAAAAAAAAATCTAATAAATAAATAAATAATGATCTGTCTCTGGGAATCATCCACCTCATTTCCAAAGGTGGAAGACACAGAAGGACTTCAACAGATTGCCTCAGTGATCTGGAGGAAATTTATGGTAGTAGAGAGCACTTTAAGGTATGTGAACCCAAACAATTGATATCCTTAAAGATAATAGCTACTGCGGATACAAAATATATCCTCAAGTTTGTTTGTTCAACCCAAATTACAGTGTTTCAGTTTATTTCTTTTGTACTATAGAGAAAAGTAAGCTGGATTTGTTTGATTGCTTCTCAAAGCTTGAACCGGAGGATATTTTAATTTTATTTCCATCATAATTATATTCCATATTTTTACAATCTGTTCTTCTTTTAAATGTTCAATCATTTTCTTTCTTGTATGACTTAGGACATTATTGTAGTTCCCTGATGGTTCCCTTCAGGGCTTACACCAAGTTTCCCACAGTATTAATATTTTAATACTATTGTAATTATTTGTAATTTTTTATTTTAATTATAAACATACAAAACAACAACATAACCAAGTAACAATGAATATATAACAAAACTTCAAGAACAAGTGAAAAGTATAGACAAATCATATTACATATAGTGCAATACTATTGTTGTGAATGTTGGCTTTGTTAGTTTAAAATGGTATGAATTATTAAGTGATGTTTTATTAATGGTCACTAATTTTTCAGATATCCCCCTGAGATATTTGACCCAATATCCATTGAGAAATCCTCTCAGTGCCAATAGATTGTGACCCTGAATAAAATTAAGACCTACTTTCTTTTCTGAATATATGAGAGACCATGCGAAATAGCTGTCAGAATAAGGGCTGAGACTAATATATGTATATATATTTTTAAAAGCTTTAGTTAAAAGTCCTTTTACTTTTACCATGTAGAATTCAAGAAGTACTTGTATAGTGATAATAATTATATTGTCTTCTGGAGTATGGTTAGCCATGTTTAAACATTCTAAATGCCAGATAGAATATCACAATGTCTATAATATTTTTTAAAAGATGCCCCGAAGCAAGTGTTGCTTGAAAGAGTGGCATTGAAGCTGCATAGAGGTCCATGCTGGTAACAAGAACAGAGGTGCCTTGGTTTATTAGATCTGTCTGCTTCCGTTAGAAGTACTGAACTTGAATGAAAAAACTGCAGTAAGCAGGATAGAGCTGGATCAAAAAAAGAGTAGAACCCATCTGATCCTTGTTCAAGTTCATGCTTTGTATACAAAGGGCGATCAGTTCAGTCCTCTGCATCTCCAAATAAACAATCTCAGGTTCCTGAGAAAGATCTTACTCTGCCTGAGAACTGGGAAATCATTACCAGTTAAAGTTGACATTACTGAACTGGACAAGATGGACTAAGGTCTGACTCAGTATAAAGCAACTTCATATGTTCAACTCTGTGACAAATTCTATAAATGAAAAGGGAAGGAAGTTTGTCATTTATGTCTCCTCTTTCTCATCCCAGTGATGCAACCAAGAAGACACAAGTTGGCTTTCTCTCAATATCCATGTTTTGATCTATATCTCAATGTGTAGATAATTCTGAACATGGTCCCAGAGTTTGGACTAAAAAAAAAATCTCATAGGTTTGCAGAAAAATCCCAAAATTGTAATAAAAATGGAGGGGGTGTTAAAAATTGGAGAAGTAGACTCTGCACAAGTACAAAAGTCATTACAGTTCTGAAGGACAACTTGTGACATATAAATGACAGCTAGAGGAAGGAAACTCAGACCAGAAAAGTGTGCTATGTCTTCCCGTCCCCGCCAGCCAGCTCATGTGGGGAGGGGGGGTCCAGATCAGAGATGCTTTCTGCTCCATTTCCCACCAGTAGGCTGGCAGCAGTGGGCAGTCCACGTATACTTTCTACTTCAAACCTCTCAGCACGTCAGTTGATATGTGGAGCAAATAAAAGACATGCAGCCCAGATTCCCCAGCACCTGGATGGGGGAAGCATAGTTGTCCCTTCAAACACCCTCCTCATCAGATGGTCAATGGCAGCAAGAAGCTTGGAAAAACTGAAGGAGGGGGAGAAAGCAGTGACCTTGGGGTAGTGATGGACAGAAAAACAGCAATGAGGAGTGTAGGAAGCTGCAGTGGGATGGAAAGATAGGATAATTTCTACATTTCTACATTATGAGTCCTCACAAGTCCCAGATCTCAAAATAAGCCAGCAAAGAGAATCACAAAAACAAAATCCTAGTCTCCACAACCCCCAGATCCAACTTTGCTCAAGCAACTAAAACCCAAGGAAGAGGACTTGTTCTAAAAATTAGCAACAGGGTTTCTCACTAGGGATGCTGGTACTAACATGAGTGTGGAAGAGGAACTTACTGAAAATTGAATCTTTTGGGGATTCAGTGGATTCTACATCTTGATTTTATTATTTTTATGCTATTTAATATGCTGTAGGCTGCCATGAGGCCTCATGATAAATAAATGTTAGAGAGGTAAGTGAGGAAGAAACATACTTAGTAAGTGCCTGGATATTCTTAGAGGCGTGGTGAATTACATGCCCTGAAGCATGTTGTTAATTATTCAGAAAACGAAGTGTATTAATACAGGTGACATCAATAATAAATATACTGCTGCCACTTAAAGTCCTGTATTTAGCATCAAGAATAAGGGCTGGATTTTTTTTTGGGGGGGGGAGTATCTCTGAAATGCAATTTGAGGATTAACTTGTCAACCTCTCAACCTGCAGTATGTGTACAGATTGCAGGCACAGGGCTTAGTACTGTAAGAAGAGGTCCTGCAGAGGTTCACAACAAACACACCACACAACAATTTTGGAATAAAAAACAGGCCACAGCTTTTACTGATTACAGACCAAGGAGCATTGGCAAAGCATGGGGGTGGATCCCGCCCAATAACCACATCCCACAGTGGCAGTGCTACTTAAATTTTCACAGGCAGGCTCTATGTCATCACTGTGTAGAGCCCGCCAAATTCAAGGTGACCAATCAGCTGTCCCCACCCAGCTACGATGGAGCCAGCCAACGAGGTCGCCCCAGGTTCGTGCCTCTGCTGGCCGTTAGGACAAGGGGGGGACATAAGAACATAAGAGACGCCAATGTTGGATCAGGCCAAAGGCCCATCCAGTCCAACACTCTGTATCACACAGTGGCCAGAAACTCCAGTGCCATCAGGAGATCCACCAGTGGGGCCAGGACATTAAAAACCCTCCCACTGTTGACCCCCCCCCCAAGCACCAAGAAGACAGAGCATCACTTGCCCCAGAGCCCCTATCTATACCTTGTGGCTAATAGCCACTGATGGACCTCTGCTCCATATGCTTATCTAATTCCCTTTTGAAGCCATCCATGCTTGTAGCCGCCAACACTTCCTGTGGCAGTGAATTTCATGTGTTAATCACTCTTTGGGTGAAGAAGTACTTCCTTTTATCTGTTCTAACCCGACCACTCAGCAATTTCATGGAGTGCCCACGAGTTCTTGTATTGTGAGAAAGGGAGAAAAGTACCTCTTTCTCTACCTGCTCTATCCCATGCATTATCTTATAAACCTCGATCATATCTCCCCTCAGTCGTCGTTTCTCCAAGCTAAAGAGCCCTAAACGCTTTAACCTTTCCTCACAGGGAAAGTGTTCCAACCCTTTTATCATTCGAGTTGCCCTTTTCTGCACTTTTTCCAAAGCTATAATATCCTTTTTAATGTGTGGTGACCAGAACTGCACACAGTATTCCAAATGAGGTCTCACCATTGATTTATATAGGGGCATTATTATATTGGCTGATCTGTTTTCAATACCCTTCCTAATAATCCCCAGCATAGCATTGGCCTTCTTTATTGCAGTCACACACTGTCTCGACACTTTCAGTGAGTTATCCACTACAACTCCAAGATCTCTCTCTTGCTCAGTCTCTGCCAGTTCAGACCCCATCAATGTGTATTTATATTTAGGATTTTTGGCTCCAATGTGCATCACCTTGCACTTGGCCACATTGAACCCCATTTGCCATGTTGACACCCACTCGCCCATACTTGACAGATCCCTTTGGAGTGCCTCACAATCCTCACTGGTTTTCACCACCCTGAACAACTTCGTATCATCCGCAAATTTAGCCACTTCACTGCTTACTCCCAACTCCAAATCAATAATGAACGAGTTAAAAAGCAGTGGACCAAGTACTGATCCCTGCGGTACCCCACTGCTTACCACCCTCCACTGAGAAAATTGCCCATTTATACTCTCTGTTTTCTATTAATTAGCCAGTTTTTGATCCATAAAAGGAGTTGTCCTTTTATCCCATGATTTTTGAGCTTACTTAGGAGCCTTTGATGAGGAACTTTATCAAAAGCTTTCTGGAAGTTAAGGTAAACAATATCTATTGGGGAGAAGACCTCCTCTAGCCCTCTTCTGCCCACGCAGCAATCTCGGACACGTTTATTTGTTGTTATTGTTGTTTTTTGGTCTGGTCATGCTCTATAACTGACTGTTGCCATTAAGATACCAAGCATTTCAGCCAGATCATCTATGCACACCCAAAGGATTTTCAGGAATCAGTTCAAATGAACCTGTGAGGTATTTTGTGGTTCAGTTTCTAACTATGTGTGCACTCTAGCATTTATAATTTAGTGCAGTTTCAATTCCAAATGTTTTATTTAATAATCACAAAAAATTCAACTTCACAGAAAAATAGTATTGGATATTACTACAATTTTATGAATCATTTAAACTGGTTTGTTTAACGGTAGACAAATGATCTACTTGACAGTCGTTTACCTAATTAAACTCATCATTAATTATGAAGTGCCAATGCTTCCTGAAACCATTCTTCTGAATCTTTGGCATGATTGTAACATTCCTAAAGGTAGGAGGGATTTGATTTCTATTCTTTTGATGGCAGCAAAGCTAGTGTTGGCATCAAAATGGAAGGATAAACAACTTCCTACAGTCACACGATGGATCAATAAATTATGGGACTTCTTTTTTAACAATATTTTTATTGTTTTTATACATATAAACAAACATATATGTTTCATATTTCAGTATAATTCGAGTCATACATGTTTCATATTTCAGTATAATTTTCTTTGTCTTTCATCCAACTATACACCCTCGACCATCTCTTCTGATGGATTTCATCATCTTTGCCAATACAGAGTACCAGAGTACATCATGCGAAATGCTGGCCTGGAAGAATCACAAGCGGGAATTAAGATTGCTGGGGAAAAGATCAACAACCTCAGATATGCAGACGATACCACTCTAATGGCAGAAAGTGAAGAGGACCTAAAGAGCCTCTTGCTCAGGGTAAAAGAGGAGAGCGCAAAAGTGGGCTTGAAGCTCAACATCAAAAAAACTAAGATAATGGCATCCGGTCCCATCACTCCTTGGCAAATAGAAGGGGAAGTCGTGGAAGTAGTGACAGACTTCACGTTCCTGGGATCCCAGATCACCGCAGACTGTGACTGCAGCCATGAAATTAAAAGACGCCTGCTCCTTGGGAGGAAAGCGATGGCGAACCTAAACAGCATGATAAAAAGTAGAGACATCACCCTGCCAACAAAAGTCCGCATGGTCAAAGCAATGGTATTCCCAGTAGTCATGTATGGCTGCGAGAGTTGGACTATAAGGAAGGCCAAGCGCCGAAGAATAGATTCTTTTGAACTATGGTGCTGGAGAAGACTCTTGAGAGTCCCTTGGACTGCAAGAAGATCAAATCAGTCAATCCTAAAAGAAATCAACCCTGACTGTTCCCTGGAAGGCCAGATAATGAAACTGAAGCTCAAATACTTTGGCCACCAAATGAGAAGGGAGCACTCACTGGAAAAGACCCTGATGCTGGGAAAGATTGAAGGTCAAAGAAGACGGGGACGGCAAAGGATGAGATGGTTAGACAGTGTCATAGATGCAACGAACATGAAATTGAGCAAACCTCAGAGGACGGCGGAAGACAGGAGGGCCTAGCAGGAGCTGCTCCATGGGGTCGCGAAGAGTCTGACTCAACTGTGCGACTGAACAACAACAAAAAATGCATTTACTTTGTCCATTTCTGCTAAGTTTAACAATCTATTAGTCAGTTCTTCCTCACTTGGAATTTTATCTGTTTTCCAGTATTTAGCCCATAAAAGTCTAGCAGATGTTATTATCATTATTATTAAATATACATCGCATTGTCTGTTTCTTGAATCATATTCAACAAATAGCATTCAGGCTCTAATTTCATATTCACATCTGTAATTTCTAAAATAATTCTCTTTACCTTATGCCAGTATTTTTAGGTTTTTATACAATTCCACCACATGTGGTAAAATGTACCAACGTTTGTTTTACATTTCCAGCATTTATTTGTAGAGTTCTTTTAGCATTTCGCAATTTTTTCTGGCGACCAGTGCTATCTACCAAACATCTTAAAAATTCTATTGGTATGCCGTCCGGCCCTGGTGTTCTCTTCTTCTTTTGTCTTTGGATTGCTTTCACTATATCACACGTCATAATAGGTTCATTTAAAATTTGTTTCTGGTTTTCATTAAATTTGTTATTATCCTTTCGAGATAGGTATTCTTTAATTAGGTCTGGATTTTCTTCTTTCTGTTGGTATAAATTTTTGTAAAAATCTTCAAATCTTGTATTGTATATTTTTCCTCATTTTTATCATTTTTAGTGCCATGATTGTTCTTTTCTCTCTTTCTTTTCTGATTTTGTAGGACAGCCATCTTGATGGTTTGTTGGCATTTTCAAAATAAAATGATTTAGTAAATTCTATAGTTATTACGGCAACAAGCCATAGAATGTAAATTCTATATTTTTATCTATTTCATGAGATAGGATTAAATTCATTTTATGATGTAATAGTTTTAGCTTAATTTTGGATATTTGGTTGAATGTTTCTTTTAAAAAATTCCAAAATTTCTGTCTTGGTTTTCTTTATAAAGTTTTGATTTCTAAGTAAGTCCAAGTTCATTTTCCATCTAGCTTTCTTTGTGTATCTTTAAATACCAACAATATGGGATTGTGATCTGCAAAAGTGTTTGGCAAAATGTCCACATCTAAAAGATATACTACCATTCGTGCTGTAATCCATGCCACATCTATTCTTGACCAGGATTTATGTCTTGGTGAGTAAAATGGAGAGTCTTCCTTATGTATATTCCTGGTCCTCCAGGCATTTATCAAACTGTGTTCATCTGCAATTTGTAGGAATGTTTTAGAAAGTGTTGTTCCTGATCGTTTAGAGTTTTTACTACTTTTGCTGTAATCTCCTATAATACAAATATTTCTGAAATCTTTTACCATTAGAACTTTCTTTACTTAATTCTGAAATGCTTCTTGTTTTTGATTTGGTGAATATACATTTATAATTAGATGTTCTGCTCCTTGTCTGTTGATAACAATAGCTACAATTCTAACATCATTTGATGAATAAATTAATTCTGGATGTAAATGTTCCTTGGCGTATATTACTACCCCTCTTTTTTTCTTTTCATCAGAAGCTGTAAATGCCAAACCTAATGTTTTATTTTGTAAATATTTTATTTCTTTTTTAATATTTATTTTTATTAAGAGAAACACAATAAGTCAACAGCGGTATTATACAAACGTCTTAAACCTGCTAAAACAGAGTTTAAAAAACCAAACATGAAATAATCAACACATAAACAAGACAGCACCCATTGTAAGTTTCCCAGAATGTTGCAACCATCTATTCAGCCTTTGAGTGCTTAATAGTACCAACCTCAGTGTAAGATAAATTGGTGATTGAGCTAATCCCCATATCATATTCTATGTGTATGGATAGGTATAAGACTAAAAGTGTAGCCAGGGCACATAAAATGTCTATGAGGGGAGAATGTCCCTCTCTGACATGTACTGAAGAACCCTGGACCAAATCGCAGGGTAACAATGTTACAATTTCTCTCCAGATGGCAGAGATCAGTTCCCCTGGATTATATAGTGGACTCTGTGTCCTTATACTTTGCTGAGATGCCTTCCATGGCAGCCAATGTGAGGTAGCAGTCAGGGCTTCAGAGCAGGGTAGATCCTGCAGGTGTGTTTGTGGGGGAGACGGAAATATGAAGAGTGAGGGGCAGATAATGGCAGGTTGATGCTTGGCAGGGAAGGAGATAGAGTTGCCAACTCCAGGTTGGGAAATTCCTGGATATTTGAGGGGTGGAGCCTGAAGAGGGTGAGGTTTGAGGAGGAGTGGGACCTCAGACAGGTACAATGCCATAGACTTCACCCTCTAAACCAGCCATTCCCTCTTGGGGAACCATTGTTGCCAAACTCCAGGTGAGGGCTAATGATCACTCAGAATTACAGCTGCTCTCTAGGAGGGGGGAGGAGATGGAAAGCTAAAATCAGAGGGGCAGTTAAAGCTAGGTTGATGGTTAGCTGGGAGGGAGATAGGGTTGCCAACTCCAGGTTGGGAAATTCATGCAGATTTGAGGGGGGGAGCCTGGAGAGGGTGGGGTTTGTGTAGGGGTGGGACCTCAGACAGGTACAATGCCATAAACTCCACCCTCCAAACCAGCCATTTTTTCCTGGGGAACCAATGCTGCTAATCTCCAGGTGGAGGCTGGAGATCATTCAGAATTACAATTGCTCTTCAAGTAGCAGAGATCAGTTCCTCTGGAGAAAATGGTGGACTCTGTGTCATTATACCCTGTTAAGATTGCCACAGCAAATTGATGCTGAGTGCCCAAGGCCAGGGCACTCTCCCAGAACCTTTTTCTAGAGCTCATTGTATTCATTTCCACAATGGGCCTTATTCCTAGTTTACCAATATTTCTCTAATACTTTTAAGATATGAAATATGAGATTCACCAAATCAGGACCATACTTGGACTGATTTTATGCTAATTTCACATTGTCAAAACAGTAGACATTATTTATTTATTGGAAAGATTTATTCCTAATTCCCGGGAATCTCCCTGAGGTGGCATTATTTTGTATTCTTGCAAACCAATCTTCAAAACTCAGTTCTTGACTGAGCAAGCATGCTGGGCTCAAGTGTATGCTGTTTCTCTTCGAGCACTGAAGTGATACATCATGACTAGAAATGCAGGAGTGTTGGTCTCCATGGGCAAGGAGGAATGTCTTAGCTATATATTACATTTTATTCCTTTTATAATCTTGAATTCTTGCAACTGTTAGGAAGAGGATGACTATTTAAAGAAACAGGACTGGTAGTGTGATGTCTTCACAATTCACATGGTATGCTTCACACTATAAAGCATAATTTATTTTAGAGGGTTCTAGTGCTGCACAATTGCACTCATATCACACGCTAGCAAGGTCATGCTCAAGATCCTACAAGCTAGGCTTCAACAGTAAGTGGATAGAGAACTGCCAGAAGTACAAGCTGGGTTTTGAAGAGGTAGAGGAACTAGAAATCAAATTGCCAACATTCACTGGATTATGGAGAAAGCAAGAGAGTACCAGAAAAACATCTACTTCTGCTTCATTGACTATGCTAAAGCCTTTGACTGTGTGGATCACAACAAACTATGGCAAGTCCTTAAAGAGATGGGGGTCCTTAAAGAGACGGGAGGACCAGACCACCTCACATGTCTCTTGAGAAACCTGTATAAGGGTCAAAAAGCGACAGTTAGAACCGGATATGGAACAACTGAGCGCAAAAGTGGGCTTGAAGCTCAACATCAAAAAAACTAAGATCATGGCATCCGGCCCCATCACTCCTTGGCAAATAGAAGGGGAAGTCGCGGACTGCAAGAAGATCAAATCAGTCAATCCTAATAGAAATCAACCCTGACTGTTCCCTGGAGGCCAGATAATGAAACTGAAGCTCAAATACTTTGGCCACCAAATTTCTCCCTTGCAGTAACTCAAAATATTTTTTTCTGGTTTGATTCTTGATCCAGGAATTATTTGGTTGTTTTTAATTACTCTCAGAAAGGGGAAAAAATGGAAGGCCGTAAGGGATTCCAGGAAAAGATTGACTTGTATCTGTGCCTGGATTATAAATATATATGCAGTACATGCACAGCTAAGATTTATTTCATCACCATAAAAATGACTGTGTTGTAAAATGAAATGTCTAGTTGTATTAAAGGCTTTTGCAAAATGAGAAATATTTTGCTGCTTGGCCCAACTTAAGTTTTATGAATTGTTCTCCTGGAAAATTAATGTTTTAATATAATACTTCTCTGTGTAAATGTCACTATTCTGGCACAGCACTATGGTGGGTCTATTCATGCAGAATAGTTCATTTTGCTCTTTGTTTTTTCTGGAGATGATATGGGGCTTAGGACATCAGGGTGGTGGGTCATGGTTTGTAAAGCTCCAGACTCCATTCTGATGTTTGCACCATGATAAAATGGCAGCAGAGCGCAGGGTTGCCAGCCCAGCACTGGCATACAGTGAAACATTGCTGGGGGGTGGGAGCTACCTAATAGACATCATGCCAACTCCACAACATCACTAGTGGCACAGACTGGAAGTGACATCTTCATGTTGTTTTAACCACAGTGTTTGGGATGGATCCCAAAGTGTCATACTGATGCAATGATATCATTTCAGATTCAAGTAGAAAGTGACATTGGCACAAGTCTGCATCACACCCTTTCATTGTCCTGTTGAGTGGTAGCAGGGAAGAGGGAGGGTCCAGAGTTGGAGAAGCAGGAGACCTGGCTGCCCTAGCAGAGCATGATATTTGATGTGAGGGTCCCAGTGATACTGCCGAGGTGGCAATAACTCCATCTGATTTTTAAAGAGCTGGCCATAAAAACCACACACATCATGGTAAGCAGAACTGTTGTCTGATTCTGCCATTTACTATGGCTGCATCCCCGCTTTGCACAATTTGGCCTTGGCTCTACTCTTAAGCTGGTAATGCTTTTAACTGTTAACTACTGAGATTGGTCCTGCCTGCCAAGCTGTGTCACTTGCCCCAGCCAGTCCACCTGTATTCTTAAAACACTGAAGTACTAGGAGACAGCCTTACCTTCAGTGTTGGTTAAGATAGCAGCTATTGTTGTTCTTGCAACAGGCTTCATCCTAAATCCATGTGTGGTGCTACTATCCAAGGGGCTGTTCGATGATGATGATGATGATGATGATGATGATGATGATGACGACGACGACGACGACGACGACGACGACGATGATGATGATGATGATGATGATGAATCGCCCCACCCCTACTACTGCCCCTGATACTGGGCAATGTACAGCCTGGAATAAAACAAAATAAAATTAATTAAAACCTTAATACAATATTTAAAACAGATGGTGAATAACCAATCCTACTTCCAACTCCCACTGCCAGCTACTTTGTGGACAGGAGGGAGGAGGGCAAAATAGATGTAGACAACAAGGAATGGGAAGGGTACCAGCCAAGATGGAACTGTCACTGTCCTCAACCAAAAACCTGGCAGAACATATCTGCTTTGCAGGCCCTGTAGAATTGCATTAGATCCTGCACAGCCCTGATGGAATATGGCAGAGAGTTCTACCAGGTTGGGTCCAGGACCAAAAAGGCCCTGGCCCTGGTTGAGGACAGCCGGATGCCTTTTAGGCCAGGGATCACCAGTAGATTGCTATCTAAGGAGTGCAACGCTCTCCTGGGGACATAATGGAGGTGACAGTCCTGTAGATGCATCAGTCCCTGACCGCTCAAGGCATTATAGGTCAATACCAAAACCTTAAACTGGACTTGGTATTCCACTGGGAGCCAGTGTAGCTGGTGCAGCACTGGATGTATATGTGTCATTCGTGATGTTCCCATCAGGACTCGCGCCACCACATTCTGGACCAGTTGGAGCTTCTGGATCAATCTCAAGGGTAGGCCAGCATAGAGCGAGTTACAGTAGTCTAATCTGGAGGTGACTGTTGCATGGATCACCGTGGCCAGATCAGGGCCTGAAAGGAAAGGGGCCAGTTGCCAAGCTTGGCATAGATGAAAAAACACTGGCTTGGCAGTGAGCAACCTGGGATTCCATCCTCAAGGAGGGGTCCGAAATCACTCCCAAGCTCTTGACGGATTCTGCCTGTGTCAAAGGTGCTCCATCAAGAGCTGGTAATCTATGCCACAATCCTGAAGGCCCATCCCCCAGCCACAGAACCTCCATCTTTGTTAAATTCAATTTCATCCTTGTCTGTTTCAACCACCCAACCACAGCTTCCAAACCAATGGCCAGATTATCTGGGGCAGCATTCGGGTGGCCATCCACTTACAGATATAGCTGGGGGTCATCAGCATACTGGTGACACTCCAGCCCAAAAATCCGGACCAGCTGGGCAAGGGGGCACATATAGATGTTAAACAACATCACGGAGAGAAGCGCCTCCTGAGGGACCCACATAATAGGGGGTATCTGGAGGACACATTCTCTCCCAGTGTCACCATTTGTCCCTGGCAATGGAAAAATGAGGTGAGCCATTTAAGGGCTAAACCCCAGACTCCTACATTGGCGAGGCGGTGGGTCAAACATAATCTTTCTGTCATAATCTAAGACAGTTGTGGAGAACAGGATGGTCTTCAGAGCAGAAAAGTTTCACTTTTCTAGTTCTGTTTAATTCTTGCAAGAAGCCAGTTCAGTTCAAAGTTTCCTCCTGATATAGCTTTGGGGGTTATCTGCAATGCTCGCGCTAAGCTGCGGAGTCTTGTGAGCAAAAATTCTACTTTGTGAGCTCCTGGCATTAAAGTTGTGAGCGAGCAATTTGGCTGCTGCATAAATCAGTTTGCTCTGGAGCCATCCTTCCTGAGCTAAGACAAAAATGTGTGAGCCAGAAACTTAAAAACTGTGAGCTGGCTCACACTAACTCAGCTTAGAGGGAACACTGGTTATCTGTTGGTTATGTATCTTCTGTGTGGCCTTGTCTTATCTTCATAATACTTAAACTGGCAATGAGAATAACTGGGGATCCTTCTGAGGCACACAAAGAAAGCATAAGTTACAGGAGCTTGTTGTAAGCAGTGCCCCAGGCTGCATGGAAATCACTTCAAAACTTTTCAGATCCATAAGCAATATTTTCAGACTAGGAAAAAAGGCCCATTGTGAAAATAAATACAACAGCCTCTAGAAAGAGGCTCTGGGTGGGTGCCCTGGCCTTAGACACTCAGTGTCAATTTGCTGTGGCGACCTCAGCAGGGTATAATGACACTGAGTCCACCATTTTCTCCAGAGGAACTGATCTCTGCTACCTAAAGAACAGTTGTAATTTTTTTTCTCCCCGATGGGGAATTTTTTATTACATTTTTATTAAAACTACAAACTATAACAGAAATAAGGAAGGGGACTACATTTAAGGGGGATAAAGAAAAGATACCCACTACTGACTAAAAACCCAAGAGAGGAGATCTTCTAATCAGCTTGAATACACATCTAGTCTTAATCATATTAATCTCATTACAAACTGAGTCACATAGTCTGTTAACTTTTCCCACATCTTAAATTTAAGTGATATCAGGCAATACTAGGAAAAAGGCTCATTATGGAAATAAATACAACAAGCCTAGAAAGAGGCTCTGGGTGGGTGCCCCGGCCTTGGACACTCAGTGTCAATTTGCTGTGGTGACCTCAGCAGGGTATAATGACACTGAGCCCACCATTTTCTCCAGAGGAACTGGTCTCTGCTACCTAAAGAACAGTTGTAATTTTGAGTGAGCTCCAGCCCTCACCTGGATATTGGCAACGATGGTTTCCCAGAAGGGAATGGTTGGTTTGGAGGGTGGAGTCTATGGTTTTGTACCTGTCCGAGGTCCCACACCTCCTGAAACCTCACCCTCTCCAGACTCCATCCTTCACATCTCCAGGAATTTCCCACCTGGAGTTGGCAACCTTATCTCCTTCCCAGCCAATCATCAACCTACCTTTATTTCCCCCTCACTCTTCAGCTTTCCACCTCCCACACACCTGCAGCCTCTCCCATGCTCTGAAGCCCTGACTGCTACGTCACATTGGCTGTCATATGGGGGCCACCTCAGCAGGAGATAAGGATACAAAGCCCACCATTTTCTCCAGGGGAACTGATCTCTGCCATCTGGAAAGCAGTTGTAATTCTGAGTGATCTCCTGCCCTCACCTGGAGATTGGACACATTTTACCTCAGAACAGCAAAACTGTTTAGAATGTTAGAGGCAAAAGCCAATCAAGTTGTATATGCAAACGACCTCTGTGTTCTGAGGCAAAGGCCATTGAGGCTGCATATGCAAATAACCTCTGTGTTCTGACTGGCTATGGGGGGAGAGGAACAGCAAAATGTTTAGAA
Source organism: Gekko japonicus (assembly GCF_001447785.1). NCBI lineage: Eukaryota > Metazoa > Chordata > Lepidosauria > Squamata > Gekkonidae > Gekko > Gekko japonicus. The sequence continues at coordinate 560,478 of NW_015176003.1, forward strand.
TATTGGAGGCAGGACTCAAGCAAAACAGCCAGTGGATAGGGAGACCCTTTGAATGACAGATCAGAGAGCGAACTGATTTTGGAGCGTGTGGAATGTTCTAGAGAAGTGCCACCACCATTCGGCTTTTATTTATAAGGGAGATGGGACTACCAAAAGAAATACTGCGGGATTTAACCCCATATGACCAATATTTATTGTTGTTTTGTTATATTGTCAATGAGGCACCATAAGAAGCTTTGTTGTTTAGAAACGTATAAACAATAGTTGTCCTTACTCAGAAACAGTGTGCTGTAGTGGTTAGAGTGCTGGATTAGAATCTGGGACACCTAGGTTTGAATTCCTGTTCTGCCATGAAGGCTCACTAGGTGTCCTTGGGCCAGTCACACTCTCTCAGCCTAATATACATCACAGGGTTGTTGTTGTGAAGGGGAGAATGTTGTAAACCACTTTGGGTCCCACCTGGGGCGGGAGTGGGGAATAAATTAATTAATTAAGTAAATTCTAGCAAAAATAGATTTTAAGAAGTTCATAGACCAATACAATCTATCCAAGTGATTCATTAAAACATATCGTACAAACCCCCCACAATTAGCTCATGGTTTTCCAGTTTATAAAATAGGCAGTGTTTGATGTTTCTCTTTAACTTCTGTTGCTGTCTTTAAATGTCTTTTGGTAAATCACTTCTAAACTTGTTTCCTTTTCCTAACCTCACAGTTGACAATAGGGTTGTCACCTCCGTATTGGGGAAAATCTGAAGATTTGGGGGTGGAGCCTGAGGAGGGTGGGGTTTGGAGAGGGGAGGGACCTCAGCAGAGTATAATGCCATAGAGTCCACATTTCAAAGTGGCTGTTTTCTGCAGCTGAACTGATCTCTGTTGCCTGGAGATCAGTAATAACCCCAGATCTCCAGCTACCACCTGGAGGTTGGCTACCCTAGTTGACAATTACAACTGGACATGTGTTTTCCACAGAATGGAAATCTCAGATGCATTAATCAGCAAAGCAATGTGAAAAAACCCTAAATCAACAAGATGGCGCCTTTGACATTTGCTCTTTTTAGAGACTTTAATATGCTAGTAATTAAGATCTATTAATGAAGTTTCTCCTTTAAACAAACTCCATTAGCAGTGAATGTTTGTCAAATCTACTTTTAACATTCAATGCTTAATGATATCCCTTATCATTAAAAGCGTTAATCTTTAATTTATTGCTGAAAGCAGTTTACATGTATTAGTCTAATAAACTGAAAGCAGTAAATTGCCAAATGCCTGTTTGTGCACAGAATAATGTAACTAGAAATTCACACATCTTACAGTTACAGCATGGTCCATTAACTGTTGTGGAACCCTGCTGTCTTAGAAAATGAAACAGAATGTAGATATCACACATTCAAGATAGCTAGCAGGGTACTGTCTATAGACTATTGGGCTCTTGAAAAGTGACTTATGAGCTCAGTGATTAACTCAAATTCTAAAGCAATACATTACATCGGGAGAGACATTTGTATTTCATTACTACACAAAATCCACATGTAATTCCAACCTTCGCTACTACTTTTTAGTTCATCGCTGTTCCCATAAAAGGACGTAGAGAAGAGCCTTCTATCCCTCCCTTCATACTGTGTCCCTTCTCCTCTCCTAAAGGCCTTGCTGCCTTGCCTTTCTTTAGGTAGAAAGATTCCCCCTCCCTCAGGTCACAGCTGACCTATAAGAGCCCTGTGGGGGTTTTTAAGACAAGAGACATCCAGAGGTTGTTTGTCATTGTTTGCCTCTGAATCGCAATGCTGGACTTCCTTGGTGGTCTCTCATCCAAGTGCTAGCCAGGGCTGGTCCTGCTTAGCTTCTGAGGTCTAATGAAATCAGGATATTCTGGGCCATCCAGGTTAGGGCAGGTAGCAAGAAAGAGGCCCTTAAAAAAAAAGACCTCAGCATTCTTTCTAATATTATTCTTCCACATACTCCTTTTTTCCCCAAATAGTCTTTATTGTGGGCACACATTATTATTACTGTGAGCCTGCACTTGGCTGGCTGTTGGAATTCCAGCCCCAATCTACCATTTCAAAGCAATACTTACCATCTTAGAGGCTGAATTAGGCTAAGCAATGGTTTATATCCAGTGGGAAAGCTTGAAGGGGAAGTTGGCAAAGCACACCTTTCCCACTTTCCCCAAGCAGTGCATTGTATGTCCCCAAAATCCTCTCTGGTCAATGATCCATGCAGGCCCATAGCTACAATGGGGCCTCCCGGGGCCTGGGCCCCCCCACTTCCTGCCAAGGCCCCCCAACTTCCTAGGCAGCCCAGGCCATCCAAATCTCTGGGCTGCCTGGAGGACTCTTTGCCACTGTCCCTTCCCTTTCCCCACCTGCCAGCAACTCCTTGCCTTCCCCTGCAAGGCCATGGCAGCAGGCCGCTGGCCGGGGGAGGAAGAGGCATGCATGGCAGTGGTGGTGGTGGCGGCTGCTTCCAGAGCCTGGCAGTGGAGAGGAGGCCCACACACAGGGCCCACAGCAGGCAGGCTGCTGGCTGGGGGAGAGCCACCAAGGCTGCTGCAGTCTAGGGGAAAATGAGGCATGCTGCATGCCCGGCAACATGGGGAGTAGGAGGAGGATCCTGCACGGGTCAATGGCAAGCAGGCAACTGGCCAGGGAGAGACACCAAGGTCACTGCAAGCTAGGGAAGGGTGATGCACACTACATGCACAGCAGTGGCTGCTGCTTCCTGGGCCTGGCCTACTGCTGCTTGGAGAGGGGGGTGGGGAATGGCAGTGGTGATGACAATGAACCCAGGCGGTGGTGGATCGAGTGGAGGAGGCTGGAGGATAATTTTTTCTAATTGGCAGTGTAGGGGGGGTGCTCAGAAGAAATAATTAAATAATTAAATTATCTAAAGTACCCCCAAGAAATTTAAATGCCCCCCAACGTAGAAATTCCTGGCTATGAGCCTGGATCCATGTAAATGAAATGTACCTCAGTATGGGGGCTGCCACAAGGAGGCGGAACTTGGCAAAATTCTATTGCTTTTACCCAATTCTCCCTCTCACTTGTGCCCCAAACTGTTAGTGCATTTTGTTCATGAGGGTATCCTAGCACACAAGAAAATGTTTGGGAACCATCAGTATAGAGTGGGGAGGATAGAAAAAGATCCCATCAGGCAACTCCTTCTGCAAGCTCCTCCACTGTCTCCAGCCCATTAAATGCAAGAACACTGAATTATATGTAAGTTGACTCAGTTGGTCCCCCCCCCCCCGAAACCCCTTCTGGACAGAAATAGAGAAGTGGAGCATGAGTGCATATGTGTAGACACACAATAAATGCTTTCCCCACATGAAATACCTCTGATTTATGTTTCCCACTTCTAAAGGTGCTTTTTCATCAGTGTGAGCTGTATGTGATTGTGTGCAACTGTAGCTCAAGTCCAGAAAAGAAGCAAGGTAGAGTGTGTACTCCCCTTGAGTGAATCCGCCACACTGAACACATTTTATATGCAACAAATTATCATACTCTACTGTAATGATGGTGTTCTCACACCGCCTGACTTATTACAATCTAATGTACTTAGTTTAGTTCCAGGAAACTGAATCAGATGAAACTGAAATAAATCGAAATTCCTTGCTTTAACTGGGTTGTGAGTTAGGCTGAAAATGTGTGATGCACCTGTGTAAGTATCCTCCGGCTCTGATCATGGAGGGTGAAAGACTGGTTTAAAAATGTGAAAGAAGCTAATAGCGGCTTGAAAAAAATGCCCTTTATCTTTTGTACATGGTGCTGTGTCTGTGAATTTATTGTCCTATTGTTGGATGGAGATTTAAAACACACCATAAATGCATCATTTCTAAATTGCAAACATTTAAGCAACATGGAAGGTTGTTAACTTCATTGCCAGCCCCTTAAAGTACTGTTAAATGGGCTCTAACTGTCCTATAAAGTAATTTCTAAGATTTATTCACTTCCCCTGATTAGCCTTAAGCAAGATAAAAATGTTACAAGAGCCCATTGTAGCAGAACAGTCAGTTACTCAATGTAGAGATGGCTGATTCTTTAGCAGTTCCGTTTGAAAGCTTAATGACCCAGAAAAGGTTTGTCTGTCAGAAAACTTACTTGGTAGATTTGGCATTTGTGGGAGGCATATGGCTTATAATGTGTGATGTGCAGGCACATGATGCACTGTTGCACAACTCCCACTCATTTTGTCATAAGTCTGATGTCCAGATATAATAATTATGCAGGTGAGGTGGGGGGGGGCTGTTTCTCTCTGACTTGTTACTGTCATCTCCAGGATTATGAGTTGTTGCTGTTGTTTGAGATACCACACCACTGAATTACAGAGGGATTCAAAATGCTTAATTCTGTTTCTGGGAGCAGATCTGATTTGTGTAACAATATCAAGCATTTATTTGCAAGTCCCATATTTTGGTAAATTTGCTTAAAGATAATGTCTACTGTCATGATACTTTAAGGGCATTGCCTGAAGATTGCCTGGGGGAAGGGGGTATTGCAATAAATTGCTTATAATAAATTGAAGTCAGATTCCAAAACCAGCTGAAGTGTCATAGAGTTCTTGAGAATGTTTGAATTTTAGCTAACACAATGGTTGCATTGAGGCTAGTTGATCTCCACCAATTCAGTCTGGAGATTATCTCTTCTCCTTTTACCACCTTCTCCACTTCTAGTGAATGTTCACAGTTTGTATGTTCAAAGCACTTTGTAATGGAATACCTCCAATGGAAATCTATCACTTCTGGCACAGCTGATGTAAAATCTGGCCACACAGCTATGCCACAGTGCCAATGAGCAGCCTCCAGTGGAGCAGCTCCCAGTCTGTACTCCACTTACTTCCCACAGATCAAAGTTATTCTATGTTTTTCTTCACCAGGTGCATGGGGGGGGGGGAGAGAAACCTGCTTCTCTTTCTTCTTTCTTTTAAATGTGTTATCTACTACAAGCAGAGGTCATTTCGGGGGGGACTCGGGGGAACACAGTTCCCCCGGGTGAGGTATGGGGGGTGGGGCACATGACAAAGCCCCGTCCCCTGCTTCCGGCCCTCATTCAGCCAGGAGGAGGCAGGAGAAGAGGGAGGGTAAGTTGCTTCCTCCTTGCCTCTCCCCACCCCTGCCTGCCTGGGGCCAGGGAGGGCCTTTGCAGGGCTTCCTTGCACTCCCGCCGGCCTTGCAGGTCCACCGCCGGGCCCCTCATGGGGCTCGGCAGTGGAGCTGCAAGGCCGCGGTGGCCAGGACCATTGGGTGTGGGGTGTGTGGCCTTATGACACACTTCTGGTGATGTCAGGGGGTGTGGCATATGCTAATGAGTGATGCTAATGAGTTCCCCTAGCTCTTTTTCTACGAAACGACCCCTGACTACAAGGGAATAGAAGTTTTGTAGAACTTTTGTTTTATCAGGAGCTACTCACTTGTGTATTTTATTTATCTTTCTTTTATGTAATGTCTGCCTCTTACATCTTATTTATCTATCATTTAGGGGGGTTTTTAGTAAAAGATTTTACAGCATATTTGAACCTTTCATTGGGGAATTACCATAGTCTCTCTCTGTCTCTCTGGTAGTGTATTACTAGGATGATAATAATACCTTTGACAGTCAACAGGGCTGAGGCAAGGAGTGGAGAGCACATGGTGAGCTGCTACTAGAAGGTAAGGGATTTTTCTTTCTCCCTTTGCCTTCCTAGCTGCTGTGTGGGAGCTGAGAGAGAGTTGGGTTCTTTCTAGCCTGATAGAGAGTGGTTCTGTTTAAGTCTGTTTGGAGCTGTTTGTGATTTGGGGGTTATTGGAGGCTGAGTGAGTTGCTGTGGAGTGCTGTTGATTGCAAGCCCCACTCCCTATTGTGCTGGGTTCTGTGGCATTGGCAGGAAGGGGACTTTTGAAACAAAAGGCTGCTCCTCGCCCTGTGGCTCTTAGCCTGCGGGTATTGCTTGGAGGCCTTGTAAGAACCTGAGAAGAGGGCTGCTGCTGAGTTCTGGAGAGAGGACTGCTGGCAAGGTAGCCATTTGGTCAGTCTCAAAGTTTCAGGGTACAGCACCACAACAAGAGACCACAACAAGAGTTTAAGTCTCTGGAGCTGTAGAAGGCTGTAGAAGGCTGTAGAAGATAGCAGTGCTCTTAGGAAGATGGATAACAAAGGATCTATTCCAGTGACCTGCCAGGGTTGCGCCATGATCATTTTTCTGCCATGCCATGAAATGCATTTTGTCCCACCCCCCAGTCAGAATAAAGAGAAAGACAACAGTTTGGAAGTAAACAAGGGTCACATTATTAACTATTTAACATAACATTGTGGCAAGGGACCAGCTAAGTGAGCACGGAACAGGCAAGGCAGGTGTCACTCCCCTGACCAACCTCCTTGCCCTTTTCTGGGGCGGGTCACCCAGCTCCGGTCCTGAGCCTTCATTCTGGCTCACGACCGGCAGCCGAGCAAAACTGGTTGCCACCTAGGAGCACCTACCCCTGAAGCCTTCCAACTTGCAGAGAGGAGCCTCACCCTAAGAGGTTCTCAAAGGTGATCACCATTCCCCACCCTGGACCCTAAAATCCGAAGGCAGTTCCTGTTGACCCCCTGTTCCCTAATGGGGAAAAGGCTGTAAGGTGCTCACCGGTTCAGGTTTCTTGCCCGTACCAACCTGCCACAGCCTAATGGGGAAAAGGCCATAAGGTGCTCACTGGTTCTGGTTTCTTACCCACACCAACCTCCCACAGCCAAGACCAAGTCTCTGCTTTGGTCTTTGCTCCCCACTAAAAGCCCAAGGCTGACCTAATCCCTTGCTGCAAGTCCTGCAAAAATAACCCATTGCCCTTGCCTGATAGGTGCACCCTGTCAGCAATATAATGGTCTTGTAACTCAACCACCCTCCATAGCCTTCCTCATCTGGCAGTTGGCTTTACGCCTAGTGGGGGTCTCCAAATGGTGCCATACCTGGCAGGGCAGAATAACCGACCTCACTATCTGCACTACCGGGCCACCGTGCTCTTATCATCGCAAGGTCAGCCTCAGCTTGTAACACCAGGGCCTTGTCCTTAATGACGAGTCAGAATAGCCAACCAGAGTATCTGTACTCTGGGCCACCTTGCTCTTATCATCGCAAGGTCTGCCTCAGCTTGTAGCACAAGGGCCTTCACAGCCAGGGTGTCCTCCTGGCCCAGTGGGTGGCCCAAAAGACCATGCTGTGGCCGCAGACATTGACTCTTTGTCTCACCCCATGGCCAGCAGCACCTGAAAGAAAAATTGATTAATGACTTTAAACTTTGCTATTCCATTCTTCGAATGCTAGGTGAAAGCCCGCCACTAGCTCACTGATCCACAATGCCACCCCACAAAATGGAGTGCAGTGACTGGACAAAAGTCTTGATATGAACAAGGTCCCACTGACAAGAGGAAATAGTGTGTGGAGGGGATACAGGGGGAAATGAGGTATGCTACACAAGTCTTTGCAAGTACCCCACTTCACAATGCCCAACACAGCACAATTGGTTTTCTGGGGCAGAGGCTGCCAGTGGGAGTGAAGGAGGGAAAGCTGAAGACAGGGTGGCAGATGGGTAAGCTGATTGGTCGGTGGGAAGGAGAGACGGAAGCAAGAAGAGGCTATGGGGGCTTTCAGGAAAGGGGAAAATGACACAGTAGGGGAGAGGGAAATGAGATGCCTCCAATTCCCTGTGGGTCCCCTGTTTGTAATCATATATTTTATTCATTCAATATTTGCCTCCACTACAACTTTGAGAAGGAGTAAAAGGATTATGAAAAGCAAAAATAAGGCATTTCAAACATTTTCAATTTTTTCCTTGTTGGCCATTGTTAAGAAAATGGCATGCAAATGTAAAAACAAGCCAAAATTGGTGGTCAAATATGTAAATAATGAATTTTCAAAGTAGCTTTGTAAGCTTGTTTTTGCCTTGTTTATATGCAGTGCTAAATAGTTTCTGCATTGCTAATTTGTTTTGACAAGTTCAAGCATGTCCAGAAGAGGGCAACCAGGATGCTAAGAGGGTTGGAATCCAAGTCTTATGAGAAAAGGCTGAAAGAGTTGGGTATGTTTAGCCTGGGAAAGAGAAGGCTTAGAGGGGACATGATTGCAGTCTTCAAGTATTTGAAGGGCTGACATGTAGAAGATGGAGTGGATCTATTCTCTCTTGCTCCGGATTGCAAGACTAGATCTAATGAGTGGAAATTACAAGGGAGTCATTACCGGCTAAATATCAGGAGAAACTTCCTAACTGTAAGAGTGGTTGAACAGTGGAACAGTCTGCCTCAGGAGGTGGTGGATGCTCCTTCGTTGGACGTTTTCAAGCAGATGCTCCTTCGCTGGACGTTTTCAAAAGATGACCATCTTTTGGGTATGTTGTAGGTATGTAGGTATGTCATGCTATCAGGAGAAATTTCCTAACTGTAAGAGTGGTTGAGCAGTGGAACAGAATGCCTCGGGAGGTGGTGGATGCTTCTTCGCTGGACGTTTTCAAGCGGAAGCTGGACGACCATCTTTTGGGTATGTTGTAGGGCTATCTTTTGGCTATGCTCCTGCAGAGTGCAGGGGGTTGGACTAGATGACCTGCAAGATCCCTTCCAACTCTTAACATTCTGTGATTCTATGTATATATTTGCGATGTCTATGAATTTTGAGTATATACCCATTTATCTACACCTTGGTCTTTAACAAATTTACAATGCAATCCTAAACAAACTTATTGTCTTCTAAGTCCACAGAAGTAATTGGGTTTAGAAGGGTAGATTTTCCTTTGTCTACAAAATAATCCATTCGTGAACAATTATGATAGCACAATAGTACACAGTGAAATGGACTACACAGCATCCTGTACTTGATAGTATATATTCTTACTCTCAAAGGTATATCTATGTAACAAAGTACTCATGCAACTAATTCTAGACATCATTACTCACTCTCCATAGTAAAAATTATAATACAATATACAGTTCATTTACAGGGCAAATAAACTTCATACTGCAGAGCATTACACAGAACATTGGTTTTCTAAACCATGAAATGTATAACATTATATTTTAAATAAATGAATATATTGTCCTCTTATTGCTTCATTTTCAGACCACAGTTCAGCAGCTCAATAGAGGCCACAATGGATCAAGAAGATAATTCTATGTACTATCTAGTTGCTCCAAAACTATGCAGTTGAAAGGAAATTTGGTTTGGATGCCAAATGGCTTGTTTTTCTAAGGAAAGACCGTGTTTAAACAGTCGTGTGGCTGGTGTGATCAACTTGAGATTTTATGTGAAAGAGCTTCAGTTTGGCCTCCTAGAGTTGGACTTGACTTTGTGACTGAACAATAACAACAAACCTTTAAGCATGGGTTATGTGGGATACAGTGTGTTATAAATGACATTTCTATTTTACTTAATCCCCACCTTTCTTTCTTGAACTTCAAGAAAGTTAACCTACAAGTTCCCAGGCACCCATACAGGCACTATCAGGCCTGGACATATATTGCTTCAATGAGATTGCTGCATCACATGTATTCAGATCATTCCCGGCCAGCCATATTATCTCCTTTTACTATAGGTACTAGGAGTAATCCTGTTGTGGGAATAAATACAATGAGGTCTAGAAAGAGGCTACAAGTGAGTGTCCTGGATGTGGCTGGTGGGGAAGCAGGGAAGGGGAAAATAGAGGGAGGCAAGCCATGTTTATTTCCTTCTGCTTAGCTATAAGGCAGGGCTGTCTCAAGTCATTTTGCTGCCTCAAGTGGATAATATGGGAAGGGAGCTGCATGGTAACAGATATGTTTCCCTTCACCCCTGACTTATGTTGATTTGGGGCTATGCAGTGCAGCTAAGGTAGAAAAGCACCTCCTTTTATACCATGTTTTCTGGGTTTCAAGGGTCTGGAAAGCGGTTCCATAGCCAGGTACAGGGTTGCTAAATCTGGGTTGGGAAATACCGGTAGATTTGAGGGGTAGAGCCTGGGAAGGGCAGGGTTTGGGGTGGGGAGGGACCTCAGCAGGGTATAATGCCATAGAGTCCACTGCCCAAAGCAGCCATTTTCTCCAGGGGAACTGATCTTGGTCATCTCGAGATCAGTTGTAATAGCTGGAGATTTCCAGTTGCTGCCTGGAAGTTGGCTTATGTTGATTTGGGCCTATGCAGTGGCAGCTAAGGTAGAAAAGTGCATCTTCTAGGCCATTTTTTCTGGGTTCCAAGGGTCTGGGAAGCAATTCTGTAGCCATTTACAGGGTTGCCAAATCTGGGTTGGGAAATACATCTAGATTTGAGGGGTAGAGCCAGGGGAGGGAAACGTTGGGGTGGGGAGGGACCTCAATAGGATATAATTCCATAAAGTCCACTGCCCAAAGCAGCCATTGTATCCAGGATAACTGATCTTGGTCATCTGGAGACCAGTTGTAATAGCTGGAGATCTCCAGGTGCCACCTGGAGGTTGGCAATACTTAGGGGAGGGGCAGGTTTGTTGAAGGACTTTGATGAAGTATACTGCCATAGAGCTCACCCTCCAAAGCAACCGTTTTCTCCATGGGGAAAGATCTCTGTAATGTGGAGATCAATTGTAATTCTGGGAGATGTCTAGGCCTTCCCTTCCCCCAGCCCCCCCAATTCCTGTTTAACTAACTGATTAATACTTCAACTGACTCCCCGCTAATGCCCCACAGCTTCTTGGAACTTCGAACTTGGGAGCTATAGTTCTAATTCCATTTGCTATGGCTGCAGTAAGGCCAGCTGAGAACTACAACTCCTAAGGTGCAATGCATCAAAAGTGGGGGTATCAGAATGGAGCAGCCGGTGGGACGGGCCAATAGGCGCCAAGACAGCTTCCCCAGTGGTCAATGGGAGAGTACATAAGTCATCACCAGAATGGCTTGGCTTTTATATATTAATTGTAATAAGGCCTGTTGTGGAAATAAATACAGTGAGCTCTAGAAAGAGGTTCTGGATGGGTGCCCTGGCCTTGGGCACTCAGCGTCAATTTGCTGTGGCGACCTCAGCAGGGTGTAATGACACAGAGTCCCCCATTTTCTCCAGAGCAACTGATCTCTGCCATCTGAAGAGCAGATGTAATTCTGAGTGATCTCTAGCCCTCACCTGGAGATTGGTGACAATGGTTCCCCAGGAGGTTTGGAGGGTGGAGTTTATGGCATTGTACCTGTCTGAGATCCCACCTCTCAGGTGGAAATGGCTGGTTTGGAGGGTGGAGTCTATGGCATTGTACCTGTCTGAGGTCCCACCCCTCCTCAAACCCCACCCTCTCCAGAGTCCACCCCTCAAATCTCCAGGAATTTCCTAACTTGGAGTTAGCAACCCTAACTCCTTCCCAGCCAAGTATCAACCTGCCGTTATCTGCCCCTCACTCTTCAGCTTTCCGTCTCCCCCACACACACCTGAAGCTTCTACCCTGCTCTGAAGCCCTGATTGCTACGTCACACTGGCTGTCATAGGGGAGCCATCTCAGCAGGGTATAAGGACACAGAGTCCACCATTTTCTCCAGGGGAACTGATCTCTTCCATTTGGAGAGCAGTGGTAATTCCGAGTGATTTCCAGCCCTCACCTGGAGACTGGCAACAATGGTTCCCCAGGAGGAAAAGTACATTTTTTTCCTCTGCAATGGGGACCAAAGCAGCTTACATAATTCTCCTCTCCCCCTTTTGACTTGCACAACAACCCCGTTTTACTGACAGAACCAAGCCTGGTTGCCTAGCAATTTTCACAGTTAGCAACAGATCTCTCTCTCCCCCCGTAGAAAATAACTGCTTTGGAGGTGGAATCTATGGCATTCTATTCAGCTGAGGCCTCTTCCATCTCCAAACTCTGGCTTCTGTTGACTCTACCACAAAATTTCCCAACCTGGAGCTGTCAACCCTAGACAGGACTGGCCCAATGAGTTCCCCACAAAGGCCAAAGTAGGCCTGGAAAGGGTCTCCTCCCCCCACCTTTTTACTGACAGAACCAAGCTTGGTTGCCTAGCAACAGCCACTGAGGGGAAAATTAGCACAACAGCAGGAGGAGAAGGGAATGATCTGGTGGCTGGTGGCTCACCTCAGTAGCCAGCCAGCTTTGGAGGAGCCAGGCAGGAGAAGCAGCAGCAGTAGAAGCCTCTTCCTAAACAGGGAACAGTTGTTTCAGTAGCCAGACGGAGTCAAAAGCATCTTCATCAGGAGAGACAGCCATTTTGGCAGTTTATTCTGACAGGGAAAAGAGGCTGAGGTGGCAGTGGGTGAGGAAGAGGAGCATACCCAGCACCCAGCCAATGACACACGAGTACTCTTGAGTGGTGGTTGATTTTCCAATAGCTGATGGAGTGCACAGCCCAGCCAATGGGAGAGCTAGAAAGTGCCAATATGTTAGGGATATATCTATCTATCTATCTATCTATCTATCTATCTATCTATCTATCTATCTATCTATCATCTATCTATATCAGATTATATGTGTTCATTTTCTTTATTCAGTTCTGGCTGTAGCATTTTTTCTTCAACTACCTGAGAAAATCCTTAGGGATAGTACTAGTCACTGTCATGCCCTTCTAACATTCCGTGGTACAACTGATCAGGCCTAGTGGCTATGTACTATTATTTAGACAGCCATTTAAAAAATTCATTTGGATGGTTTACATAACACAATAATATTATATAACAAAACACAAATAAAACATCACCAGTGACTTATTCAGTTTGGGCCACAGGGGATTCTTCTTCCAAATATCAAACAAATGAGAGAAAGAGTATTCATTTTATAAGCACAATATATTCTCACTTTTGCATGGCAGAAGAAGACTTTTGGCTGTCCAAGAGGACACCAGTATCTGTTAATAGGGGAATCCACTTGTTCACATCTAATGTGGTGTTGTCTTTACTAATGTGTTTCAGAGAACAACAAAAATATACATAATTGGTGTTTACATTTCCGAAATAAGAAATGCTGTGGTTGAGGCTTGTCTGAAAATCATCCTTGTATCTTGAAGTTTTCCTCCCTAATCCAGGACGTATAATGGTAAACTGCAGCTGTACAGATAAAAGCCTATAGTCTACCCATGCTCAGATGCATTTCCATCTTCATAATTACTTTGAAGAGTCAGGACTGAGTGCTGGTACAAATTAAGCCCTGTATATAACACAGCCTTTGCTTAATCAGAAGAGAAAATCCACAGAGCTTGTAGATGTACCACTCTGTAATACAGAAATAGTTTAGCCAAGCCTCTATATTTAACATGCTAAATAACGATTAATTCAGTTTTCTTTCCTAGAATAAACAGTTTAATAATCCTTATGCCACATTAAAGGGTTCTATGTCACATTACCTTGCATTTATTGAATTAACCTTTACCTGACATTTATAGTTAATATAAGGAGGGCTTTCCAATAAATCATTTAGCAAAATATAAATGAAATGGCCAAGTGGAAAGAGATAGCACTGATTCTAAGTACTCCTCAATTGAAACAAAAAGATAAATGTACTTCAGAACAAAACAGCATTTTTTATGTATCACTAACAATGCACAAATGGAGCTGAGCAGAAAAGTATAAACTACTTACACCTTGAGCATTTCTTACCGATACCAGTCAGGGCTAAGGTGGACCTCCTTATATATATTTTTTCCAGCCATGCATTTTCTAGGGCACTACTGCAATGCCTATTGAAATATGCAGAGGAAAAAACCTTTCTTAGATACTATGAGTTAGTAACCAAGACCAGATAAGAAGATCTCCAATTCTATTTTATAGGGCTATCAATCCAGGTCAGGAAAATTGTTCCAATTTGGGGGGTTGGAGAGGGAAGGGGTCACAATGGGGTATGGTGTGATGGTGTCCACCTTTAGAAGCTTCAGTTTTCCCCAGGGAAACCATAGTGTCAGGATCTTGGTTAAATCAGTTCTCAACACCAGTCAGTTTGAAGAAAGCTAACTTTATTGAGACAGTTGATAGCTACCATCCTGGACACATCTATTATTAGGACTGAAGATGAATACACGAAGGTTGCAGATATAGTGCTACCATCCTGGACACATCTATTATTAGGACTGAAGATGAATATGCGAAGGTTGCAGATATAGTGGATTCAAGTAAGGCACTAAAGCTCAGGACCCAATCACCCCCTGGTATTTGCCCACCAGAACTAACAGTCAGCTCCCCTCCCCCCATAGGCATGTAGCCTCTACCTAGCAAGGAAAACAGGATCACAGACATTTGAGAAGCCAGGACATTTGGCACCGCTAAGGTGACAAGCCCCGGGCACATCAGAGAGAGAGAGAGAGAGAGAGAGAGAGAGAGAGAGAGAGAGAGAGAGAGAGAGAGAGAGAGAGAGAGAGAGAGAGAGAGAGAGAGAGAGAGAGAGAGAGAGAGAGAGGAACCTCCTCTCTCAATGGCAGGCGAGCTGTAAAATGCAAAATGCACAGGGAGTCTGACACATAGTCTGGAGATCAGTTATAATTCCAGTATGTTTCCTGGCCCCACCTTAAGGTAGGCAAGCCTGCTTTGTTCACCAAGTTTCACTTGAAAGCAAAATCATTATAAATGTTGACCAGTCCTTTAAAATCTCTCCCTTCCGGTTCCTAGGAGTGCTGGATGTTACCAGAAATATCACTAATCAGATGTCCCTTCTGTGCTATGTACAAATATGAAGGCTCAAAGAATGGGAAGTCATTTTATTATGTCAGCAGGCAAGTTGGGCAAACTTTCAGCCGAAGTTCCCATCAGGTTTTTGAAAGCTGCAAAACAACACAACTCAAGTGGGGGCTCAAGGTAACCTCATATGCTTTCACAGCATCATCACAGTTGCATGCTATCCATGTTATTCCTAACAGCCTAAAGGGGAATTACATAACACTTTCCTCTCTGTATCCAAATCTGCTGTGTAGCTGTCAACATTTTAAGTCACATGGTACATTTCTCTTCTCCAGTTGGCAACTGCTTGCTGTTAAATCATTCTGAATTATAAATTGCCAGGTAGATGATATAGTCTCACTATTTATATTTGCCTGTTGTATCTTAGGGTTGAATAAATGTAACTTTCCTTCTCTCATGAAGAATTTGACATTGTAAAAAAAGCACACAAGTCTGATTTTTAAGAAAATGTGTCAATACTATCTACTAAAGCAGCCTAAGCAGAGAAACACATACCTACTAATTGTTATACTATGCTGAAGCTGTGGAAAACTCAGCCACCAGTTTAACGAACACCAGAGGCCATTTAAACATCTCCTCTGAGTACAGAACCTAAAAACAAAGAAAACTCTAAAATGACTTAAATCGTTGGATGGATTCATGGTTGGTTGAAAAATCGTACCCAACGAGTGCTCGTAAATGGCTCTGCGTCTACATGGAGGGACGTCTTGAGTGGAGTGCCACAGGGCTCGGTCCTAGGCCCGGTGTTGTTCAATGTTTTTTATAAATGACCTGGAGGAAGACATAAGGGGGATGCTTATCAAATTTGCAGATGACATGAAGCTGGGTGAGATTGCTAATTCTGAAGAAGACAGAGTCAGGATTCAAAATAATCTAGATAGGCTGGAACAGTGGGTGGAGACAAATAAAATGAATTTCATAGAGATAAATGCAAAGTCCTACACTTAGGTACAAAAAAATTAAAGGCACAGATATAGAATGGGAGGGATGGCTTGACAGCAGAACATGTGAAAGGAATATGGGTGTTCTGGTTGATCACAAGCTAAACATGAGCCTGCAGTGTGATGTGGCTGTGAAGAAAGCTAATGCAATCTTAGGATGCATAAACAGAAGCATTGTGTCCAGATCACAGGAGGTGGTAGTTCCGCTCTATTCTGCTATGGTCAGGCCTCACCTGGAGTACTGTGTCCAGTTTTGGGCACCACATTTTAGGAAGGATGTTGACAAGCTCGAGTGTGTCCAGAAGAGGACAACCAGGATGATGAGAGGGTTAGAATCCAAGTTTTATGAGGAAAGGCTGAAAGAGTTGGGTATGTTTAGGCTGGGAAAGAGAAGACTTAGAGGGGACATGATTGCAGTCTTCAAGTATTTGAAGGGCTGTCATGTAGAAGATGGAGTGGATCTATTCTCTCCTGCTCCGGATTGCAAGACTAGGTCTAATGGGTGGAAATTACAAGGGAGTCGTTACCGGCTAAATATCAGGAGAAACTTCCTAACTGTAAGAGTAGTTGAGCAGTGGAACATTCTGCCTGGGGAGGTGGTGGATGCTCCTTTGCTGGACGTTTTCAAGTGGAGGCTGGACGACCATCTTTCGGGTATGTTGTAGGTATGTAGGTATGTTGGGCTATCTTTTGGCTATGCTCCTGCAGAGTGCAGTAGGTTGGACAAGATGACCTGCAAGGTCCCTTCCAGCTCTAACATCCTATGATTCTATGATTTAGCCCAAGTAAAATACTGAAGGTCAAGCCAAATTCCTTAAACCTGTGATTTTCCAATTTTCTACCAAGCAGGGAAAATTTTCTATAATGACTTGTCTTCCAACAAACCCATATGGGTTGCAGAGTTTTTTGGGAGATGTTCTGGAGTGCACATATTTCTAGGAATGGGCACTAACTGGCATACAAAGTAAAATGTGTGCAGAATTTGGGCCAGTGCAGAGTCTGGGAAGTGTTGTTCATCTGAGCACATGCTCCCCAATCATTGCCCAAACTGGGGGGGGGGTGTTATTTGGGTGTTCCAGGGCATTCCAGGAAATGGAAACATTTCCCAGAAAACATGGTGTCGATGGAGCAAACTCCCAGGCAATGGTGGGGGTGGAACATTCCCAGGAGGTCTGCTGTGAGTTTGATGCCTCTAGCTTGCACAGGTTCCCACCTGAAATTTCACCCGGGGCAGACTGTGACCAGAGGAAACTTGGAGAGACTGTTCCCCGAGGCACTTAAGGAAGCAGTGGTCTGCCCTCTCTTGAAAAAGCCATCTTTAGACCCGGCCGAATTGGCCAACTATCAGCCAGTCTCTAACTTGCCCTATTTGGGCAAGATGATAGAGAGGGCAGTGGAGGTTCAGCTACAGAACATTTTGGATGATGCTTCCACTTTAGATCCCTTCCAGTCCGGCTTTCGCCCAGGCCATGGGACAGAGACAGCACTGGTCGCCCTCACGGATTACCTCCGGAGGCATCTGGATCAAGGCATCTGGATCAAGGCGGATTGCCAGTGCTGCTGTTGTTGGACCTGTCGGCAGCATTCGACACAGTCGACCATCAGCTACAGATCCACCGGCTCACCAATGTTGGAATTCAGGAGCTGGCCTTGCAGTGGCTTGCCTCCTTTCTCCAAGGTATGGGACAAAGGGTGACGCTAGGGGAACAGCTATCCTGGATTGTGGTGTACCTCAAGGGGCAGTGCTGTCCCTGATGCTTTTTAATATCTATATGTGCCCCCTTGCCCAGATTGCCCAGAGGCATGGGCTGGGTTGCCACCAGTATGTGCATAACACACAGCTCTATCTGTTGTTGGGCAGTCATTCCAACTTCAAACCAGAAGATCTGGACCAGGCGCTACAAGCTGTGGCTGGTTGGCTTAGGTTGAACTGACTGAAATTGGATACGACAAAGACAGAGGTCCTGTGCCTGGGTTGGAGCAGGCTGGGGTTAGGGATCTTGCTTCTGACCTTTGATGGGGCACTATTGGTGCCAGCACTGGAAGTTAGGAATTTGGGAGTGCTCCTGTATGCCTCCTTAACTATGGAGGCCCAGGTAGCAGCCACTGCCAAATCGGCTTTTTACCATCTTCAGCTGATCAGACAGTTGTTTCCCTTCCTCGAACACAATCATCTAGCAACAGTGATCCATGTGATGATCCCCTCGAGATTGGACTACTGTAATGCTCTCTACAGGGGGCTGCCCTTGTCTCAAATCCAGAAGCTGCAGCTGGTGCAAAATGCTGCAGCCAGGCTTTTGATGGGGCTCTCTAGACAGGAGCACATACAGCCTGTGCTGAAAGCATTGCACTGGCTGTTGATAGCATACTGGATTTGTTTCAAGGAGCTGGTTCTTACCTTTAAAGCCCTACATGGTCAGGGACCTACATACCTGAGGGACTGTCTTTCCCCACATGTCCCCCAGAGAGCACCGCGGTCAGGGGCTCAGAACTGGCTGGTCCTCCCAGGCCATAAGGAGGTGAGACTGTCGAATGAGCTCCCAGAGGAGAGCAAGGCCCTGTGGGACCTTTTACAGTTCTGCAGGGCTTGTAAAACAGAGCTCTTCCACCAGGCAATTAGTACCCAGGTCTTCATTTTCATGGCAGCATTTGTTCCCTGGCTCCAGAGCCCTCCAGAGCCATGTCCTTTCACTTGCCCCACTGTCAAGATAATCTCTGTGCATGCCCAACCCTTCCTGGGAATAAAACGCTGACATGGCAGCAGGTTTGAGCCATCCCTTCTGAATGTGATATGCTCTGCTGTTTGGGGTTTGGGTGCTTGTTGCACTGGGCTTTGACTTTGAGGCAGCCTGTCACTCACCCTATAATTAGGTTTATTGCCACGCTTGGCTGATCCTTCATATATATATTTTTACCCCACCCTACCCCACCCTACCCCGCAAGCGGGCTCAGGGCGGCAGTATGTTTGGCAGTAAGTTCAAGTTGCCACTGCATCCAGTGAGTTGTCATTGAATGTGTGGGGGTTGCCCCCCCCTTGGTTGCAGGGCCCTAGAGCCAGCCTTTTGCTCACATCACTGTTATGCTCTGTGTGGCCTTTCCCAGGGCTTCGTTCAGGAGTCTGGTGAGCCTTCCCTTTGTGCCATGGCTCCAGAGATAGCCTCTATCACTCACACTGCTGAAACAGTGCAGGTGACTCCTGGCCCCAGGGAGAAGGGTTGGCATCCTGAGGAGGTCCACTGCAAGTCTGATGCCTCTAGCTTATACAGGGTCCTTTCTATACACCATTTTCCCAAAAGCACTTTCCTGGGGGCAACTTTTTGAGGGGTCATAACTCGGATCACCCAAGTCCAATCCTCACATAACTTGGAGGTCATGTAAGGGAGCATCCTAGTTCCACTCCAATCTCCAATCTCATTTTCCTTTCAGTCCTCTCCATTCGGCATTCTCTTCATTTATTTAGAAGCTTCCCTTTTCCAACCCCTCTCTCCTAGGCCCCTCTTGCAACCCCTAGGTCTTTTCAGGAAGCTGAGGCTTCTGCTTTTTCCCTTGCTAGTCCCAGCTTCTTATACCCCACTTTCATGAAACTGCTGATGCCTCTAGCTTGCACAGTTTGATGCCTCTAGCTTGCCCAGGGTCCATTCTATGCACTGCTGAAGCTGTGCCCAACATTTCCCCAAAAACATTTTCCTGGGGGAACCTTCTTTTGGGGGGGGGTGTAACTCAGACCCCCTAAGTCCAATCCTCAACAACCTTGGTGGGAAGGTAGAGAAGAGTCAGCTGGAGATCCTCTGTGAATTTGGAGTCTCTAGAAAGCGTGGGGGGGCATTCTGCTGCATCACAAACATCCCAAATTGGTTCAGTTGGTATGAGGCCTTTTTAGTACTGTTCAAGGTTCAGTTTGTGAGTTCACCATGAACCATGAGCTAAATCACGTTTTCCTGGTTTGTGCCCATCCCTACACATTCATGCCATTCAGGACATTGTCCTGGCCTGTTTGGGTCACTGCTGCTTTGCAGAAACTGGTCAGCAAACACAATGGCAACACAGTGCCCATATTTACTGATTTTATCACCCCTGATAAATTTCCTAAAAACTCACAGGTTCTTTGAAATGGAATCTGAAAGCAAGTGAGCTAAGTGAACAGATAAACAGATGCTTTCTAGAGCCCTACAAACAGCTCTAAGTATATAGCTTTTTATCCTTTTTAAAGAAATAAAGCATTTTAGACATGCTCTCTGTAATCAGGCAATATGGGAACTCACAATGCCATTTTTAAGAATCTAAACTGGGATGTTGGTTTTTGACAGTTAATTAGTTTAAGTTAAGGAATGTGAAGAAATTACTTATTAAGTTTAAAAGTCTACTTTGGCCCCGTTCACACGGAGAAGTTGCCATGCTGAAGACACGGATGATGGGAGGATTTTACGGGTGCGATCACACTGCATCATCTGGGAAGTGTAGTGCAGCCGTGGCTAGCCCATGGCTTGTTGCTGAAGATGCGGAGTAAAAAACCACCACGTACTAGTTTCCGAAAAACGCGGGGCAAGGGCGGGCGTCTGATCGCGTTACCACTGGAAACCCATGGCATCCGGCGCCTGCCCATTTCCCGTTGCAAACTGGATGGGTTTTTTTAAGTCTCCACAGGATGCGCACAAACGATCATGCGCAAACTTTGGTGAGACAAAAAAAAATCCTGTTTGCCACGGAAGCGGCGCGATTGCCAGTGTGATCACGCCATGCTGCTTCTTTGCTGTGCTGCAGACTAGCCATGTAATCGGCACCTAACGGCCTGACCACAGGACCTCGATGGGATGTCTGATCGGGCTGCCGCATGTTACTTTGTGCCGGGGCAAACAGCCATGTTTCCCCCCCTGCTTTTTCTGGCCTTCCTTAGTCTAAAATGCCAACTTTTAAAACACCAGTATTTTTTCTATGTCTTAGAGCAGTTTAATGCAGACTTGGAAGCAACATTAGGTTTGAGACGTACAGGAAATGAGACAGAAGAAATAAAACACTTTGCAAACACATATTGTTAAAAATAATCAGCATTTATAATGTATAAGCATTTCTCCCCAAGTAATATTTTCCCAGTGGAAATGAAACACTGTGCTTTAATAACAGTCACTGCTTCACACCCACACTCTCTGCCCCAAGTCCACTTTAATCAGAGTGTTTAGATTTCCATCAGTTTATTCCCACTGGTATCAATCAAATGAAATAAATGTAAGTCCAAGTATTTATTTTTACATGCAGCCTGGGTTGTATTAACATTTCTCTTATCTATACGGTAATATGTATTCCAGTTTCCAGGAACTAATGGATTTTGTGGTGATGATTGCAATATTGAAATCTATTGTAGGTTTGACTGGTCTGCCTTTTTTCAGGGAGGAATGGGAAAGGGAGAAAACATTCTGCCTAACATTGTCTGAGCCATTCTGATTATAAGACACTCTGGTGTGCATTGGCAGGTTTCATCTAATCCTAGAGTAGAGTTGCCTCCTGGCAACCAGTGGGGGGTTGGGAGGGACACCAGGAGAAAGAGAAAGGTTCAGGCCATGTTGCTGCCATCACACTGGAAGTGATTGTAACAGCCACAGCAACCCCTCCGGGTCAACCATGCTGGTTCAAAGAACAGATTGCACAACGCAAGTACAAATTAACCAAGGAAATCTAAAATCTCCTTAAGCACAAGGTAGTCTGCCACCAGGTCCTTTAGTGGTTCCCAACAGCTCTGGAATAAAAGACCAAACTTCCAGACTGGCTATAGAACTCAATACACAAGGTCAGTTCTGCAGAGTAGTCCACAGACTGAGCTAAAAGACAAAAGGTATTTAGTAGCAGTAGTTCATGGTCCAAGGCAACAGATTTAGTCTTTGAGGTTCAAGAAGCACAAATACCACGATAGAGTAAAAATATAATTTGTTTATTGATGTGCAAACTTAATCTAAAACACAAGACTTTAGCAGTGAAGGAAAATAAAAGATCTCTGCTTCACCAGCATAACTAATACTTACAAAAGCAGTTGCAAAGGTATTATTCCAAGGTTCAAGGAGTTACAGTAGTCCAGGATAACATGATGTTTCAAGTAAAGCCCATCCGGATAGAATCAAGACATGATGCCAGGTTGTAGGGTTGCTCTGGGACTATTGGCCAGGCTAGGCTTCGTAATCCCAAGGCAGCAGCATACCACAGACTGAAGCTTTATTTTATAGAAGAAAAAGGGTCTCTGACCAGTCTAGGCCTTTGACCAGTCACAGACCAGCAAAATGATGTAATCTCCTTGTTACTAAGGCAAGTGGTATCCCATATACATGTGTTAAATTTGTCAAAAATAGAATGAAAACAATACTTAACTATGAAGCACTTCACTTTGTTAATTCATAATGACATTTCTGTATATGGGCCATTTAAATTTTTGTTCTGGGCTACTGAGTATACCTGGCTAGAATATCAAAGTATACATATGCTTTATCAGAAAATCATTTTTAAAATACTTAGACTAATATATATGAAACCATAACTAATCTTTGCATGGGCAGAAAACATCCAGGGCTTTACTTAATTGGATGCACAACTAAAATCTACTAAAATTCAAAT
The DNA here is from genome assembly GCF_001447785.1 of Gekko japonicus. Taxonomy (NCBI): domain Eukaryota; kingdom Metazoa; phylum Chordata; class Lepidosauria; order Squamata; family Gekkonidae; genus Gekko; species Gekko japonicus. Next base: position 582,616 of record NW_015176003.1, read on the forward strand.
AGGAATCCATGTGTGCCATGGAAATTTGCTATTCTGACTTGGTCAATAGAAATGCAAAATGGATTTTCTCCAGCAGGTTTTGGATGTCTAGCTAGAAGCAGAATCTCTCCTCATATATAATTGAGTAGTGGGGTGGCACTTTCTGAACATTCCACATGCCCCTGAATCAGTTGGTTCCATGATGTGTCACTCAGAAGCTTTCCGTATCTACTGCCTGTGTTGCCTGAGTCCTGCCCACAGAGGCGGCACCCGCCAAAAGTTTCCTCAGAAGATGGTTGCTTCACTCCGGTGAAAACAGCTACTATTTTCGCTCTCTTCACAGACTCCCACCTGAGCCACTGTTCCCTGTCAGAATTACTGGCAAACGGCTGTCTCTCCCAATGATGGCACTTCTCCTGCTTGGCTCCTCTGTGGGACTAATGTTTTCCTCAGTGGCTGCTGGTAGGCAACCAAGCTTGGTTCTGTCAGTAAAAAGACAAAGTAAGGAAACCCTTTCCAGGCCTTTGTGAGGAACTCATTGGGGCCAGTCCCGACTAGGGTTACCAGCTCCAGGTTGGGAAATTTCTGGATATTCTGTGTCTAAGGAAGCCAGAGTTTGGGGAGGGGAGAGGCCTCAGCTGAACAGAATGTCATAGAGCCCACCCTCCAAAGCAGTTATTTTCTCCGAGGGGGGGGGGAGATCTGTTGTCCAGAGTTCAGTTGTGATACCCGGCGATCTTCAGGCTCCACCTGGAGGCTATCTACCCTAGGCATAGCAGTTAGCACTTCAGAGCAGGGTTTCCCAGGCAGAAATCAGTTCCCCTATGACATTACACCCTACTGAGTCCTTCCCTTCCCCAAACACTGCCCTCCACAGGATCTGCCCCCTCAGCTCTCCAGGTATTTCCCTACTCAGAGCTATCAACCCTACTTTCCCCTCAGTGCCTGTTGCTAGGCAACCAAGCTTGGTTCTGTCAGTAAAAGGCCCTTTCCACACCTATGTTGGTCTTTGGGAGAAAACTCATTGGGGCCAGTCCTGACTAGGGTTGCCAGCTCCAGGGAGGGGAAACTCTATGGAAACCAGGGTTTGGGGAGGGGAGAGGCCTCATCTTAACAGAATTCCATAGAGCCCACCCTCCAAACCAGTTGTTTTCTCTGTGGGGTGGGGAGACATCTGTTGTCTGGAGTTCCATTGTGATACCTGGTGATCTTCAAGCTCCATCTGGAGGTTGGCAACCCTAGGCACAGCAGTCAGTGCTTCTGAGCAGGGTCTGCCAGATCCAGGTTATTGTTGTGGAAGCTGAATGGGTGATTTTGGACCAGTCACAGACTTTCAGCCTAACCTACCTCATAGGGTTGTTGTGCAAGTCAAAAGGTGGAGAAGAGAATGATGTAAGCTGCTTTGGTCACCATTGCAGAGAAAACCTGTACTTTTCCTCATGTGGAACCATTGTTTCCAATCTCCAGGTGAGGGCTGGAGATCACTCAGAATTACAACTGATCTCCAGATGGCCGAGATCAGTTCCCCTGGAGAAAATGGTGGACTCTGAGTCCTTATACTATGCTAAGATGGCCCCCCTATGACAGCCAATGTGACGTAGCAGTCAGGGCTTCAAAGTATGGTAGAGGCTGCAGGTGTGTGTGTGGGAGATGAAAAGCTGAAGAGTGAGGGGCAGATAACGGCAGGTTGATGCTTGGCTGGGAAGGAGATAGAGTTGATAACTCCAGGTTGGGAAATTCCTGGAGACTTGAGGGGTGGAGCCTGGAGAGGGTGAGGTTTGAGCAGGGGTGGGACCTCAGACAGGTACAATGCCATAGACTCCACCCTTCCAACCAGCCATTTCCTCTTGAGAAACCATTGTTGCCAATATCCAGGTGGGGGCTGGAGATCACTCAGAATTACAACTGTTCTTTAGGTAGCAGAGATTAGTTCCTCTGGAGAAAATGGTGGACTCTGTGTCATTATACCCTGCTGAGATTGCCACAGCAAACTGATGCTGAGTGCCCAAGGCTGGGGCACTCTCCCAAAGCCTCTTTCTAGAGTTCATTGTATTTATTTCCACAATGGGCCTTATTCCTAGTATGTGGATAATTAGGGAAGCTAATTTCATTTTTCTTTCTCACAGATTCACAAAGAAGCACCGGAAGCTTAGATGACCATCTGAAAAAAAGGATATAATAGTAAATGAGTTTGGAGTTCTTTAACTAGAAACAATTGTAGGAGATTTTTTTCTCTCTGATGATGCTGGAATTCAAAATCACCCAGTGAAACAGATTGGCAGCCAGTTTAAGACAGACAGAATGTCAGACTCCTGCAACAATCAGAACCAACTACTTGCTTCTTCAGAAGGGAAGGTTATTGGTAAAGTATTGGCAGGGCATCTACACTTCAGGTTCTGTGTTAAGACTAAAGCAAAAGGTGTGGGGTGGCCGGATATACATGGTTCAAAAGGGTCACTCGGTGGTAGGGAGCCAATCAAGGTAAAAACAGGGCCCACCAGAATATAACAGCCCTGTGTTCCCAGAGATGATGTTACAACTAGGAACCAAGGTCAGGCACATAAAACATACAGATAAGGTAGCATCACCAAGACAGCAAGAGATAATCAAAACTAACACATTCCAAGCAGTTCCCCCCCCCTCTACACCAGCCTTTATGGCAGCAAGCTGACACAGAAACTGTTACTTCACAGAGGACATAATTAACTTGTGGAATTCACTGCTATTAAATGTGATGGCCACTAGTTCCTTTGCTTTTAAAGATATTAGACAAATTCATGAATGACAACTTTTTAAAAAATCCATTATCAAAGGTTTATATATTCAAATGTGATATAATGTAGAGAATTGCTCATGATTTTCCAGTGTCTGATCACTGCTGGAAACTTAAGGCTACTCTAAATGGACCCTGAAGTTGCCTATGTTCTTATGACAATGTTATGATTTTCCTTATTCTTTGGGTAAGGTTAGGATTGGACTGATTTGAACAGATGTGCTGTCAGAAATTTACTATTTACAATCTGATCCAAGCACCCATTAGTAAACATGGTAAATATTCCAAACGTGAACATTATTCTAGATATGTTCAGAAAACTACAAATCTTGTTAGTCTTTAAGGTGCTACTGGACTCTCACTCTTTTCTACTGCTACAGACAAACATGGCTACCCATCTTGATCTAGCTACTGATTCCTCTGGTATCATTTTCCCATGTAGCAGAGTTAGCTGGAAAACCAAAGGAGAAAATACCTCAGCATAAGTATGTATGTGCATGAAAGGGAACTGGTGATGACATGGATCTCTCCCCCCCCCCGGATCTGTGTATGTTTGTTTGTCTTAATTAAAAATAAAATGTTATATTAAAAAAAGAGAAAAAGGGACCTGGTCCAGATCTAGAAGGATCTCTAGGAGGCAAGATTGACTCAATGGGCATTTTGTGTTCTGCGTTTTACTTTCTGCCACTCAGTGCATTATTTTAATGACGTCACGAGTTAATTGACTGTATAGAAGCTGGAGTGGTGAGGTGATTTCCCTTTGTAGTTACTTGTCGATTACATTCACTGGTGCATGAATTTAGTAAAGGTTCTGGCATCTTATCAACAAAAATGGAACAAGTTGGGGGGGAGTGCTTAAACTACCCAATTGTGCATCATCTTAAATTTACCTTGGACACTGTTAACTACCAAAGTCCTCCTTCTGTGCTAAGCCTTCAAAGAGAACTGTGCTTCCTGCCTGGGTTTTGAGAGACATTTGGACTTTGCTGAACTTTGTTTTTCCAGTGAGATGGCTGCTGCTTCTCAGGTTGCAAGTGCTAGAGGAGAGTCAGCTAGAGGAGAGTATCCTGTGAGTTTGGTGTCCCTTGTGAGTTGGTCATTCTACCAGGCCATGAATCTCACAAACTGAACCAGTTTGTTTGGCTCTTAAAAGTTCATGACAGTTTGTGGTTTGTGAACTGAGCATGACGCAAGACATGAACTGAATCATATTTTCCTGGTTTGTGACCATCCCTAGTTAATAGCAGCAGACTCTAATCTGAAGAACAGGGTTTGATTTCCCACTTATCCACATGAAGCCTGCTGGGTAACCTTCGGGTAGAGAAAAGTGATGTATAAAAACCAACTCTTCTTCAGGGTTGCCAAACAATTTCTTGTGCCTACTGTACAGGTGAGAATGGTCGTGGCCTATAAAATAGGGATGCATTCTCCTACCTTCTGGGAGTTTGGCAGATAGTCCTTCAAATGAGGGATACAATCCTTGAACAACCAATTCCAATGGGGAAATTATAGGTTGAAATTGATCTTGCCTTTAATACTTCATAAAAGAGGAATAATAATAATTCTTCAACTCTGCTCCTCTTCCTGGAATGTAAAACACCTCTATCTGTCAGTTTTACCCTATAAGAAAGGTGTCTATAAACCTAGGCATCTTTATGGATTGGAACAGTGCCTGACCTGGGAAAATCCTTGTAAGGATCCCTGATTTTCTGGTATCTTCATTCTCCTGACAGCAATTTCTGACTTTCAAAGAGTTTATTTGTGTCAGCTGGGCCTCTGTCTAGCCTTGGCTGCTATGGGAGTGGGATGACTCTGGAATGTTACGTTTCTATTCTGCTGTGTCTTCTGTGTTTCTACTATCCCTGCTTGACCTTCAGTGCCTGGTGTAGTGTTTCTACTGGGAACTGATACCCATTATTTCGGTGGGCTTCTACCTGACCCCTGATTGGCCCTGGTCCATTAGGAGGCCTCCTTGAATGATGTATAACTGCTTGCTTCACGCACTCTTATTTAGTTCTAACATGAAATGGTTAAGATATCTGCATATACTATCAATTGTCTCAATAAACTTTACTTTTTTGAATGAAAGCTGTTGGGAACTGATTGCTGCAGGAGTCTGACAAAGTGTTAGAACTCCTTCTAGTTCCTGGACTCTTATTCAACCATGGCTGATGATGATACTGGGAGTGTTCCGGTTACCACTGCTGAGGAGGAACTGGTTCCCACCACCATGGTGATGACCACGACAGTGGGGGTTGATACTGAACGACTGGGAAGATTCTGGCGAGACTCTTATTCCTAGTTGTATGCCTTGAGCTGCACTGAAGAGAGTTGGGTGATATCTCCTGACCTGAGATTGCCTGCCTTTAGCAGATGCCATGGTAGCCGCTACCCAGATGAGTATGGGAGAGACTACAGGAAAGCGGCTAAGAGCAAAGAAACAGAAATCAAGCAGGTGCGATGAGAACTTTTGGTGCAGCATGAGGAATTATGCTGGGACATGCAAGAGATGGTGTTCAACATCCCTCAACTCATCATAGATGCAATGAAGCATGAGATGCATGCCCTCCTGCTGAGTGGGGATGGAGGAAAGGGGCAAGACCAGTCGTACAATGGGGCACAGGCAAAAGATGAGATGGGAAGCATACCCATTCCCATCAATCCTCCGGGGGGAGCAGGCGATCAGCTGCCAGCGAGGTCGCCGGGACCCAGTCTTGACCAGCCCCATTAAATGTTGGATACCACCTTCGATGGAGACCCTGACAAACTGTCCTTCCTGCTGCTGGTGTGCAAGTTCCTGAGGGACTGGGATCCTTGGTTTGCTACTGACGAGCACCAAGTGGACTACATAGGGTTATGCCTGAGGCAGAGGGTGGCCGGGGTTTTTTTGGGTCTGCACAGCATTAGGGGTCCTGAGCTCCGCGATGTGACAGCTTTTATGTGGTCCCTGCGAAGACAATGTGAAGACCAGTGTTCCCTCTAAGCTGAGTTAGTGTGAGCTAGCTTCCAGTTTTTTAGCCTCCAGCGCACACTTTTTTGTCTTAGCTCAGGAAGGAGGGCTCCAAAGCAAACTAATTTATGCAGTAGCAAAATAGCTCGCTCACAACTTTAATGCCAGTAGCTCACAAAGTAGAATTTTTGCTTACAGGACTTCACAGCTTAGAGGGAGCATTGGTGAAGACTACCTGGAATTAGAGAAGGCATGAACCCGCCTACAAGCCTTGCGACAAGGAAATAAGATAGTTCATGAATTCTCGAGATCAAGATGTATGCAACTAAAGTGCAGGGATAGCCCAAAGAGGTCCTGATTGAGCAGTATCATATTGGTCTAAATCACCAGATACTGGAGAAGGTCCTCAACTCCACCAACCCACTGACTTTAGCTGGATGGATTTGTGAGGCCAGTGATGCAGAGAACCAACTCAACCTGATCAAAATGCACCTCCCTCGAAGAATGTGTTTCATAGGGTCGGATAGTTTAATGAAGCTTTATAGAATTTTAAAAAATCAAAAAAAAATGCACCTCCCCAGGCCAGGCCCAAAAACACTGGGGGGCAAGGGGAAAGGCCCGCGATCCGAGCCTAAAGAACCCATGTGAGCGTGGCGCATGAAGCAAGGGGTGTGCCTACACTGTGGAGCTCCGGGGCACTATGCCACCTTCTGCCCCACCAACCTGATCCCCCGGGGGGGGAAACGCTCCTGAGAGGTGCAGCACGGAGACGCCACTGTAACTTGGAGGGGCGTGATCCAAGCAGCTGAAAGCCCTGCAACTGAGTGCCACCCCAGACGGGGCCTCCTCAAGCAGAGACGAAAGCCCCCAGCCAGCAGGAAAAGGCTGGGACCTGCTGTAAGAGGGCCAAACCAGCAGGTCTGAAAGTTGTCAGCATGACGTTCGATGAGCAGCAGCAGCACCCCCCTGTTTTTTGTGACTCTATCAGTTGTAAACCCAGAAATGGGAACCCAAGTGAGGGTGAGGGCCCTAATTGACTCTGGGTGTGCAAGAGACTTAATTAGTCCAGCCATAGTGACAGGGTTGGGGGTTCCTGTGCAAACCCTTCCCGAACCCCTCATTTTCACTCAAATGGATGGCTCCTCCATGAAGAAGCCTTGCAAATATCAGACTGTGCCAGTGATTATGGGAACAGAGCCCCACTGGGAGCTACGATCATCTGTGATCAACTCGCTGGCCCACTTCTCTATGGTTTTTGGGAACCCTTGGCTAAGAGACTATGATCCATATATACAGTGGTGTGCGGGTGCATTACATTTCCCTGACTCCAAATGCAATGCTCATGTGTGGAATGGTGAGTGGGGAGAAGAACCCAGCACTCTACTGGAGCGGACATTCTTAGCTCAGGAGGAGCTCACCTCCATCCCGGGCAAGTACCAAGACCTAGACTGGGTCTTCGAGGAGACTGAGGCAGACAGATTTTCCCCCCACCACAACTCTGACTGTGCCATAAAAATCTTACCAGGTCACAAAATGCCCAAAGGGAAATTGTATGCTTTGAGCCTGGCCAAGAAATAGGAGCTGTGGAAATTCATTGATAAAAATTAAGCTCATGGGTTCATCCGACCACCCACCTTGCCATTCACAGCACTCGTCCTCTTACGGAAAAGGAATGACAGTGGGCTGAAACTGTGTATGGATTATTGATGCTTAAACGCTGTTTCTGCAACTAATGCCTACCCCCTCCCCTTGATGGACCTCTTAACTGATGCCTCCAGGGGCAAAATCTTCACCAAACTGGATTTGAGGGACGCTTATTTTCATGTGCACATCCGGGAGGGGGACAAGCATAAAATGGCATTCAACACACCATTGGGGCAGTTTGAATACCTGGTTATGCCATTCAGATTGGCTGGGGCCCTGGGGGTCTTTATGAACTCGATCAATGAAGTGTTGCACAAGCTCCTGTTCAAGGGGGTCTTAGCTTATATTGATAATATCTTGAGCTATTCACCTGATAAGGCTTCTCACATGACTTTGGTGCAGGAGGTACTGGAGACCCTATATGAACAACGGTTGTTTGCCAAACTTTCAAAATGTGAGTTCCATAAGAGTGAGGTGGATTTTCTGGGCTGCTGCATATCGGGGGAGGTACTGGGAATGGACCCGCACAAGGTTGCAGACGTGCTGGGTTGGGAGGCTCCTTGCACCAGGAGGCAACTCTAATCCTTCTTAGGGTTCACCAATTTCTACCACCCCTTCATCCCCAACTATGTCCAAGTGAGCCTACCCCTCACAGACTTCCTGAAGACTAAGAGGAAGGGCCAAGATAGGACTAAAGCAGGGGCTAAGTGTCAGGTAGCCCTGTCATGGTGTTGGAATGTGGAGGGGGCATCTCCCTCTCCACGCCAGCTCATCCTGTCTAGCTTTTTGCTGCTTATCTCTGCCCTGACCTTGCTAATCCAGCTGCCGCATTACCCAGCCTAGGAATCTTAACAGGTTGGGCATGCAACCGCTTGCTTGCCTGCACGCGCAAAATGTAATCACTGGCTTTAGCTTATGGGGGGTGGGATGTTTGATTTTACTATAAGTCAGTGGCCATCATATTGTAGGTCAATCCTGACACAAGCTGTATACTCGTTCTTAGTAATGGACTAACATTAAACACCTATCTTTTAAAGAAGCCTTGGTGTGTGGTATGATCCTGCTAAGCAACCTGACACTAAGTTAAGTACAATTTTTATTGTTTCTAAAGAGATACTACAAAGCATAAACAACAAGAAAGGCAACAAACAACAAAAACAACAACTACAACAATGGAGCTTATACTTTGTCTCTGGTTAACATAAAAGAATTGAATTCAATCTTATCTTAAACACTTATACCTATTTGCACAATCATTTCTAAGAAGTAGCATTTACTTTTTATATTGATTTCAGGATTTCTGAGTATAGTCCTCCATCCATCTGTATAACCTCGACCAGTTATTTTCAAAAGTTCCTTCTTTATTCTCTTGTAATTGTGAAGGTAATTTGTCCATCTCTGCTGCTTCAAGCAATTTGTATATTATTTCTTCTTTCGCAGGTGTTTCTCCCCCCCCCCAGTATTTTGCATAAAGTATCCTGGCAGATGTCACTACATGTACAATCATATAAATATACTGTTGTCAAGCTTCGTTCGTGGCCCTGGAGTCGACCCGCCCATGGCCATGGCGTTGGCCCTGGGAATTGGAGAGGGTTTGAAAAGGAGGAGGTTGTGGAGGGACCTCAGATAGGCAGGGAACGAGGTTAAGGTCACCCCATAGGTTCCTCTGCCAACGTGCGCAGAACACCTTTGGTCCTGTCTCTCTCGCGCGCGCTCTTTCTTTCTGTCCGTCTTGTTCCTTCACACTTTCCTCCTCCCCGGTCCATCCGATTCTCTCTCCTTTTATCCCCTGCCCCACTCCCAGTGCCGCCTGTAATCCCCACCTCCTCTATTCCCGGTCTAGCCCCGCCCCCCCTTGATAAGCCCAGATGCCTTCCAGGTATTCCGGGTGTGGTCGTGGGTGTGGTGATGTTGTTCCTGTTGGCCCAGGGGCTGTTCTGCCAGCACCGCGGCTTAGTTTCTCCATTGTGCCCGCCCTCAGCCCTCCCCCAGCGGCATCTGCTTCGCCGCTTCCTTGGATAAAGCTCCGAGGGGCCCGACTGAGGGGCCGTGCTCTGCCGGCGTGGCTGCATCTCCCTGGGTTGGCAATGGTTGTTTCTCCCTGGGCTTCCTTTGGTGAGGCGCTGCGCTGGGGCCCCGTTGGTCATCATGGTGTCGTCACTGCCTCGCTTCTCTGCTGGTGCCGGCGTGAGTGGCATGGTCGGGGCGTCTCTGGGGGGTGGAGTCCTCATCCCGAGGCTGCTGGACTGGGACAACTGTTTTGTAAAATTTTACAGTTTAATGTTTAATAAAAACAGTTCAGGAATAAATGGTATGCTTATGTCTAACATTTTTTGCAATATATAATGTATCCAAATCCAATATGTTTTTGCTATCTTACAAGTCCACCACATATGGTAAAAAGAACCAGTTTTATGTTTACATTTCCAACATAGATTTGACATATTTGGGTACCATTTAGCTAGATTCTCAGGAGTCAGATACCATCTATAAAATATTTTATATACATTTTCTTTATATGACACAGCTTTTGTAAATTTCATATTTACCTTACACGCCCTAGACCATTCCTCCATTTGTATATTGTGACCTAAGTTTTGTGCCCACGTAATCATTGATTCTTTTACAACACCATCTTGCATTCTCATATCTAATAACAAAGCATGGGATAGAGCAGGTAGAGAAAGAGGTACTTTTCTCCCTTTCTCACAATACAAGACCTTGTGGGCACTCAATGAAATTGCTGAGCGGTCGGGTTAGAATGGATAAAAGGAAGTACTTCTTCACCCAAAGAGTGATTAACACATGGAATTCACTGATGCAGGAGGTGGTGGCGGCTACAAGCATGGACAGCTTCAAGAGGGAATTAGATAAGCATATGGAGCAGAGGTCCATCAGTAGCTATTAGCGACAAGGTATAGATAGGGTCTCTGGGGCAAGTGATGCTCTGTCTTCTTGGTGCTTGGGGGGGTCAACAGTGAAAGGTCTTCTAATGTCCTGGCCCCACTGATGGATGTCCTGATGGCACCTGGTATTTTTGGCCGCTGTGTGACAGAGTGTTGGACTGGATGGGCCTTTGGCCTCATCCAACATTGGTGTCTCTTATGTTCTTAAAGTATAGAACAACTTTATATATTTCCCATCTGTTTCTAACAACATTTTATCAAGCTCTCGGGGTGTGTCATAAAACCCAGTTACTTGGTCTTTAGCATATCTAGAGTCTAATTGTGCTCTTTCCCACCAGTTCAAATGTATACCTTTTTTCTTAACCTCATCTTGATTAAGTATTTTGTTTTGACTATTTAGCAAATCTTCATACGTCCAAAGTAGGTGTTTTGTAAATGTCACAGGGTTTATAAAGGCTTCTAATGGTGAGATCCATTTAGGGATTTTGGTGTCACATAGTTTTCGCACCTCTTCCCATGATTTCAATAATGCTACTCTTACAACATGTTGATTATTTGTGGATAGAACTCTTCCCATACCAGACAAAGGTGTGCCACCCTAACTGTAGGTCATGTCCTTCAAGCTTTAATAACCTTAAATTTTCTAATGGAATCCATTCTTTCATCCAAGTCATGGTCGCTGCTTTGTAATATAATTACCAATCTGGTAATGCAAAGCCTCCTCTTTCTTTTGAGTCTTGTAAAATTTTCATCTTAATTCTGGGGCTTTTCCCTTGCCAAATAAATTGTCTTACCAGTTTAATTCTTTGAAGTACTGTTGGTTTTTTATAATTGGTATTGTTTGGAATAAAAAAATAAGTTAAACTGGACCCCAGAGTGTCAAGAAGCATTTGATGAATTAAAGGAACTATTTACCTGTGAGCCCATTCTCCATCATCCTGATGAAAATAAAATGTTTGTGGTTCAAGTTGATGCTTCAGATGTAGCTATGGGGGGACAATCCTGCAGAAGGGAGCAGATGGTAACCTCCACCCCCTGGCATATGTCTCAAAGAAATTTAATTCTACTGAATGTAACTGGACAAAGAGGAAGCTGCCATCAGACTAGCCCTTACCACCCGGGAGCATTGGTTGGAGGGGGCAAGGGTGCCCTTTGAGGTCTGAACAGATCACAAAAACTTGGAAGCCTTGCACACACCCCATAACCTCAATGCCAAACAGCTCAGGTGGGCAGAATTCTTATCCAAGTTTCGATTCACCCTACAACACCTCCCCAGAAAGTCAAACTTCTTGGCTGACACATTGTCACACCTCCCCCAACATGCCAGTCAAAGGGAGAAGGTAGTAGACTCCATGTTCATGCTCACTCAGCTGGGAGGAGTGGTGATGATGTGTAGCCGAGCTGCAGCAGAGAAGGGGGAGGAGGAAGAGCTATGGGTGATGAAGTTCAAAGAAGCCCTTACAGATGTGGACAGGGCAGATATTGCTAAAGACTCTTCTCTCCAACAGAATACAGATGGATGTTAGTATGGGGGGGGTTCTATGTGCCACACACTCTGTGGGGTGAAGTGTTGCACTTTGGGGATGAATCCAAACTTTACTTCTTTAAATGAAAGCTGTTGGGAACTGACTGCTGCAGGAGTCTGACAATTCCTAAGGCTACAGGACCTGTGTGGAATAACAACCATGCGGGTACAGTGGGGAAGAGGTGAAAGGGATGAAATTGCTGCCTTCTGCCTCTTCTGCTCATGCAAAAGGCAGGAAGGAGTAATTTTGCCCCCCCCCCAGTGCAACCTTCAAACCCACATGGTTATTACTCCATGCAAGTCCTGCAACCTCAGAAATAAAATTTCCCAGGGTAATAAATGGGAAATGCTGGTGGAAGGAGAGAGTCAGGAAGACCCAGAGCTGCCACAATGACAGACCACAGGATCCCATTCAAATACAGTGAAATTTCAGGAGGAGGAATTCTTTTTTCTTTAAAGATTTAATTATCCATTTTCCAGTTGTGTATCAAGTTACATATTTTACATATATATACAGTTGAGTCTATATTTTCCATATCTTATTTATCCATTTATACGGACGTGTCCATCTGGCATAATAAATATTATCATCTTTTCCTTGTAACATTAAGCTTAATTTGTCCATTTCAGCTATCTCTAATAACTTACAAATTATATCTTCTCTTGTGGGGAGTCTTTCTTGCTTCCAATTTTTGGCTAACAAAATTCTAGCATTTGTTAACATATAGGTTAAAACATATCTTTCGTTCTGCTTATAACCTTCTGGGATTATATTTAATAATGCTATTTCTGGGGACAGTATCAGCGTTATGTTCAATCAACTTCTGCACCATTTTCCAATAGTTGTATACTCTTTCACACCACCACCACATGTGAAAAAGGTTCCTACGTTCACTTTACATTTCCAACAATTTTTAGATAGTGATGGTGGATTACATTTAGCTATCTTTTCCGGAGACCAGTACCATCTATGAAATACTTTATAGATGTTTTCTTTACAATTAACAGCTCTCATATATTTTAATGATTTCCAAGTGATTGCCCATTTATCTATATCAATTGTGTGGCTTAGGTTGTTCATCCATGCTACCATTGTTGGATTGACGGAGTCATCTTGTACATACTCTTCTAATAAGAATTTATATAATTTCTGGATCATTTTATCACTAGCTGATAACCAAATCTTATCTAATTGGGTTTTAGATTCTTGAAAGCCTATTATTGCATCCTTGGTATATCTAGATTACAATTGTGTTACTTCCCACCAGGTTAATTTAATTTGATAAAGAGCTAATAAACTTTCCTCTGACTTTAATTTGTTATTCTCATCTAACAGCACTTCATAACTTTCTCTATCACTGGCATTGACTAGAGATGGTTTATAAAGGCTTCTAGCGGACAAACCCACTTTGGAACTTTGTGGTAGTATCTTCCTTTTATTTCATTCCAAACACATGCTAGTGCTCCTCTTATCATGTGGTGTCCAAAATTGGAGTGTATCTTATCCTTCCCGTACCGCACGTAAGCATGCCACCCCATACTTAGGGCATGCCAGAAGGAGGAATTCTTGATAAGAGGTACAAATTCCTGAGAAGTTTGTCATGATGAGATGGAAAACATAAAAATCCATATCCAAAAATATATTTCCAATTGAAACCAATGGAAATTAATAATTTGACCAGGAATAATACTACATGTAACTAAAATGAATAAGAATAATAATGAAACAGTGACCAAAGTCCAGCATACTTTTTCAGATATCCCAGTGGATTTGTTACAGATATATGAATTCCAGAAACACAAACAGAACTTAGTCATTATGGCGTTCAGTCCTAGAAAAGAACATATGAAGCTGACTCAACAGTATACAATTGGTTCTCCAAGAGTTATCTAGGATAACTCTAGAAGATAAAAAATTATTGCAATTAGAGGGTCATGATCTGTGTATGGGCTGGCACGCCTACATCTGGTACGATAAGGAAAAGGTGCACTCGAACTTTCACAACCATATTATAAGAGGTGCATTGATCAAGATCTGGAAGAAAATTAAGGATAAAATGTACAATGAAGTACCGTTGTGGGTATCGCCACTCGAAGCCTTTATATTGCCAGCTTTACTAACAGAAGGGAAAAAAGCAACCTATGAATAGTTATTAACTAAAGAAAAAGAATTAAAAACAACAGAGAATTTACAAAAACTGAATATAAATCTAACAAGTTGGGAAAGAACTATATTACAATCAAGATTTGCTAAGGACAAAAAAACAAAATTTAAAGACTCAATGTCAGAGATAGACAAGATCTGGCTATCCTCGGCAGATAAACAAATACAAAAATTATACAAACACCTACAGAAGGAAAACATGAAAGAGATAACGGTAAAACCATGTATGAAAATTTGGGAACAAAACATAGGTCACACAATAAAAACTCAAGAATGGGAAAAAATGTGGGAAACGGCAAAAATAGTAAGAGCTACACCATATAAAGAAAATATACTAAAAATGTTTTACAGGTGGCACTGGACCCTGGACAAAATAGCCAAATGTTATAAGAATGTTCCTGATACATGTTGGAGATGTAAAAACAATGTAGGAACGTACTATCATATATGGTGGAGGTGTGACAAAATAACGAATTTCTGGAAAATTGTAAAAAAATTGATAAAAGAGATCATAGAAGTAGAATTGCAGCACATACCTGAAAGTTATTTGCTTAATATGTTGCCAGATAAAATAGATAAAGATGATAAATGTATTATGTTATATATCCACACAAGAAGCAGAATTCTCATAGCAAAAAAATGGAAATCAGATACGTTACCTAAAAAAGAAGAAATATTGGAAAAAATATTCGAAATAGCAGAAATGGATAGATTAAATATGATATTAGCAGGAAGAGATGATAATACTTATAAGAAAAAATGGTTTAAAGTATATAAGTGGTTTGAAAAAAATGTATAATGGACACTCCGGAAAATGATATGTATAAAAGAAATTTATTTGAATTTCTTTTTTGTTGGAAAAATATAGATAAATTTATATTAAAAAAAAACAGTATACAATTGGTTCATTGAGGCGGTATTGCCTCCTCCATTGTCAGCAGCTCTCCAAAGTCTCAGACAAAGATCTCTCATAATTCTGATACCTGGCAGCATCTTTTAACTGGAAATGCCAGGGACAAACTGGTGCCTTCTGCAAACAAAGTACGTGCTGTATCATTGATCTGAATGTACAGCTGCTGGTGCAGTGCACCTTTTCTTAGCAATGTGCTTTCTGGTAACAAGAGTAGATAGGGACTGTACATTTTCATTTTGACTTTCATGAGCATTCTACTGCTTTGCACACATTTTATGCTAACACGTTGTGACAGAACAAGTAGCGCCGGTATGAGCCTGACCTGTATCGTCAAACGTCTCTTCGGTGTAAATAGCTGGCCGCAGTGATCATGTCATAGTATAAATGCACATGAAACATATAATTAAAACTACAATACAAAATATTTGTTTTAAAAATACTTCCTTTACAGTCAATAATAGAATAATGGGTACTTTGAATTAATGAAGGTCAACCATTGCTGTCCTGAGTTCATTTGATGATCTATCCTATCTGCCTTAATGTCACAGTAGCTGGTAAAATGGAGGCATATCAGCAAACAGGGACATAGATGAATTGATCTCTCTTTCAGAGCAGGTTCCAACTTTACAGGCTCAAGCATAAGAATTACCAGTTAGCTCCATTCCCAGTGGTAGTTGCTATGGCAACTCTCAGCTCTGATAAAAGGAGACTGACAGACTTTCCGGCATTTAAAAAAAAAAAAGGTGAAGGTTGCAAGGGGGGGAGACATTTGTAAGTGTAAAGAAGAAGAAGAAGAGATTGGATTTATACCCCGCCCTTCACTACCCAAAGAAGTCTCAGAGCGGCTTACAAACTCCTTTCCCCTCCACTCCCCACAACAGACACCCTGTGAGGTAGGTGGGGCCAAGAGAGCTCTGACAGAAGCTGCTCTTTTTCAAGAACAGCTGTGCCAGAACTATGGCTTGCCCAAGGTCATCCAGCAGGTGCAAGTGGAGGAGTGGGGGAACCAAACCCGGTTCTCTTAGATTAGAGTCCGCGCACTTAACCACTACACCAAACTGGCTCACTAAAGCAATGAAAAAAAAATCACTATACATTATTTATTTCAGTATAAGACCAATACATAACAAATTAACCTCACAGTATTAAATTTATTTTGTAATTCTAGCAGAAAATAACAAAATGCCACCTCTGTTTTCCTACTGTGCTTGAGATATTTATTCAAACACGAATGATAATTTTAAAGCTGACATTTAAATCAGAATCAAAGTCTTTTTTTAATGTCAAGGGCTGGTTTTGGTGTGTGTTTTTTAAAACATTTAGTACTAGTGCTCTACGCACTGTAGGAAACACTGCAGGTATAATCCACCTGGAAGCTTTCTTGCAGAAACCCAAATCTAATGAAGATGAGTTGCATAAGAAAAAGCTCCTCCCCCATACACATGAAACTAACTTTAGTCCATTTAGCATAGTATTGTCAGCTCTGACTGGCAGCAGCTCTTCATGGTCTCCACCATAGAGGCATGCAGATTATTCCAGCCAGCTTCAGTCCCTAGCATCTCCAATTTAAAAAGGATCTGGTTGTAAGCGCCTGGAAACAAATCAGTCTGTGACCCTGGAGAGCCACTGCCAGCCTGAGTAGACAATACTGACCTTGCTGGACCAATGGGCTGATTCAGTATAAGGCAGCTTTGTGTGTTCAAAAGCAGATACACTACCACTGAACCACGGCCCCTCCCAAAACACAACAATGAATTCAGAAGCACCTCAAAGCTGTGGACCTATGAAATCAGTAGTCCATCTCTTTTCCCCTTCCAAAATAAGTCATGTACCAACCATCATTGTCAATATTCAAGTCCAGTTTGCATTTGCAAATCCAGTTCTTGATCACACAAAGTCCAAAGAATACACCATTCCAGATCAAATGGATAAAACTGTTAGCAATTATCACACCTATATAACACCAATGCTCAGTTTTTGTTGTTCAGTCGCACAGTCAAGTCCGACTCTTCGCGACCCCATCCCTTCTCATTTGGTGGCCAAAGTATTTGAGCTTCAGTTTCATTATCTGGCCTTCCAGGGAACAGTCAGGGTTGATTTCTTTGAGGATTGACTGATTTGTTCTTCTTGCAGTCCAAGGGACTCTCAAGAGTCTTCTCCAGCACCATAGTTCAAAAGAATCTATTCTTCGGCGCTCGGCCTTCCTTATAGTCCAGCTCTCGCAGCCATACATGACTACTGGGAATACCATTGCTTTGACCATGCGGACTTTTGTTGGCAGGGTGATGTCTCTACTTTTTATCATGCTGTTTAGGTTCGCCATCGCTTTCCTCCCAAGGAGCAGGCGTCTTTTAATTTCATGGCTGCAGTCACAGTCTGCGGTGATCTGGGATCCCAGGAACGTGAAGTCTGTCACTACTTCCACAGCTTCCCCTTCTATTTGCCAAGGAGTGATGGGGCCGGATGCCATGATCTTAGTTTTTTTGATGTTGAGCTTCAAGCCCACTTTTGCGCTCTCCTCTTTTACTCTGAGCAAGAGGCTCTTTAGATCCTTTTCACTTTCAGCCATTAGAGTGGTATCATCTGCATATCTGAGGTTGTTGATCTTTTCCCCAGCAATCTTAATTCCCGCTTGTGATTCATCCAGGCCAGCATTTCGCATGATGTACTCTGCATATATATTAAATAAGCAAGGTGACAGTATACATCCTTGTCGTACTCCTTTTCCTATGCTGAACCAATCAGTTGTTCCGTATCCGGTTCTAACTGTCGCTTCTTGGCCCTTATACAGGTTTCTCAAGAGACATGTGAGGTGGTCTGGTACTCCCATCTCTTTAAGGACCTGCCATAGTTTGTTGTGATCCACACAGTCAAAGGCTTTAGCATAGTCAATGAAGCAGAAGTAGATATTTTTCTGGTACTCTCTTGCTTTCTCCATAATCCAGCGAATGTTGGCAATATGATCTCTCGTTCCTCTACCTCTTCGAAACCCAGCTTGTACTTCTGGTAGTTCTCTATCCACGTACTGTTGAAGCCTAGCTTGTAGGATCTTGAGCATGACCTTGCTAGCGTGTGATATGAGTGCAATTGTGCGATAGTTTGAACATTCCTTGGCATTGCCCTTCTTTGGGATTGGAATGTATACTGATCTTTTCCAATCCTGTGGCCACTGTTGCGTTTTCCAAATTTGCTGGCAAATGGAGTGCAGAACTTTAACAGCATCATCTTCTAAGACTTTGAATAGCTCAGCTGGAATACCATCACCTCCACTAGCTTTGTTGTTAGTAATGCTTTCTAA
This sequence comes from Gekko japonicus, assembly GCF_001447785.1. Classification (NCBI taxonomy): domain Eukaryota; kingdom Metazoa; phylum Chordata; class Lepidosauria; order Squamata; family Gekkonidae; genus Gekko; species Gekko japonicus. Next base: position 600,768 of record NW_015176003.1, read on the forward strand.
GGCCCATTTAACTTCACATTCCAGGATGTCTGGCTCAAGGTCAGTGATTATACCGTCGTGTTTGTCAAGGACATTGAGGTCTTTCTTGTATAGTTCTTCTGTGTATTCTTGCCATCTTTTCCTAATCTCTTCTGCTTCTGTTAGGTCCCTACCGTTTTTGTCCTTTATCATGGCCAGCTTTGCATGGAACGCTCCCTTGATTTCTCCAATTTTCTTGAAGAGATCTCTAGTCCTTCCCATTCTATTGTTTTCTTCTATTACTTTGCACTGTTCATTCAGGAAGGCCTCCTTATCTCTCCTTGCTGTTCTCTGGAAATCTGCGTTCAGTTGGGTAAATCTTTCCTTTTCGCCTTTGCCTTTCGCTTTCCTTCTTTCCTCTGCTATTTGTAAAGCCTCATCAGAAAGCCATTTTGCTTTCTTGCATTTCTTTTTCTTTGGTATGGTGGTGATTGCTGCCTCCTGTACGATGTCACGAACCTCTGTCCATAGTTCTTCAGGCACTCTATCTATCAAATCCAGACCCTTGAATCTATTCTTCACCTCTACTGTATATTCATCAGGGATGCGATCTAGGTCAAACCTGAATGGCCTCGTGGTTTTCCCAATTTTCTTCAGTTTAAGTCTGAATTTTGCAATGAGTAGCTCATGATCTGAACCACAGTCAGCTCCAGGTCTTGTTTTTACTGACTGGATAGAGCTTCTCCATCTTTGACTGCAAATTATATAGTCAATCTGATTTCGGTGTTGCCCATCTGGTGATGTCCATGTGTAGAGTCGCCTCTTAGGTTGTTGGAAAAGGGTGTTCGCTATGACCAGTGTGTTCTCTTGACAAAACTCTGTTAACCTTTGCCCTGCTTCATTTTGCTTTCCAAGGCCAAACTTGTCTGTTATTCCGGTTACCTTTTGACTTCCTACTTTAGCATTCCAGTCCCCTATGATGATGAGGACATCATTTTTTGGTGTTAGTTCTAGGAGGTGTTGTAGGTCTTCATAGAACCGGTCCACTTCAGCCTCTTCTGCATCAGTGGTTGGGGCATAGACTTGGATTACTGTGATGTTGAATGGTTTGCCTTGGAATCGGACCGAAATCATTCTGTCATTTTTGAGATTGTATCCCAGTACTGCCTTTTGCACTCTCTTGTTGACTATAAAGGCCACACCATTTTTTCTACGAGATTCCTGGCCACAGTAGTAGATATAATGGTCTTCTGAGTTAAATTCGCCCATTCCTGTCCACTTTAGTTCACTGATTCCTAGGATATCGATGTTCAGTCTTGCCATCTCATTTTTGACCATGTCAAGCTTACCTTGATTCATAGATCTTACATTCCAGGTTCCTATGCAGTATTGTTCTTTGCAGCATTGGACTTTCCTTTCACCATCAGACACATCCACAACTGAGCGTCCTTTCGGCTTTGGCCCAGCCGCTTCACTCTTTCTGGGGTTATTTGTACTTGCCCTCTGCTCTTCCTCAGTAGCATATTGGACACCCTCCGACCTGAGGGGCTCATCTTCCGGCATCATATCGTTTAGCCTTTTGATACTGTCCATGGGGTTTTCTTGGCAAACATACTAAAGTGGGTTGCCATTACCTTCTCCAGGGGAACACTCTTGGTCTGAGTTCTCTGCTGTGCCCTGTCCGTCTTGGGTGGCCCTTCACGGCATAGCCCACAGCTTCATCGAACCGCTGATTCTCCATCATTACCCTCTAGATTCATACTGCCTTGAGGATCATAGGGAACTGTTATAAAGATAGTTTTACAGGGTAACTGTGTTGGTTATCAAATGGAGGGGGAGGAGGGGAATGAGATGGCCTGCGCTCCTTCCCTTCTTATTCAAAGAAAGGTGGGGGCCTCCTCCACACTTTTTGGTCATGCACCTAGAGGGTAACAACCAGGTCTAATGAAGGGAAAAGGCCCTTGTGTTACAGGGGAATGAGATGGCCTGCGCTCCTTCCCTTCTTATTCAAAGAAAGGTGGGGGCCTCCTCCACACTTTTTGGTCATGCACCTAGAGGGTAACAACCAGGTCTAATGAAGGGAAAAGGCCCTTGTGTTACAAGCTGAGGTGGACCTTGCAATTATAATAGCAAGTCGGCCCCATGTGTAGATAGTCTGGCCAGCATGGCCCTTGTGTTACCAGCTGACGTGGACCTTGCAATGATAAGAGCAAGGTGGCCCTGTGTGCAGATAGTTTGGCTGGCAAGGCCCTTGTGTTGCAAACTGAGGCTGACCTTGCAATGATAGAACAAGATGGCCCAGTGTGCTGATAGTCTGGCCAGCAAGGCCCTTGTGTTACAAGCTGAGGCTGACCTTGCGATGATAAGAGCAAGAAGGCCCATTGTGCTGATAGTCTGGCCAGCAAGGCCCTTGTGTTACAAGCTGAGGCTGACCTTGCGATGATAAGAGCAAGAAGGCCCATTGTGCCAATAGTCTAGTCGACAAGGCCCTTGTCTTACAAGCCACGTAGGACTTTGCAATGATAAGAGCAAGGTGGCCTGGTGTGTGGATAGTCTGGCCAGCAAAGCCCTTGTGTTACAAGCAGAGGTGGACCTTGTGATGATAAGAGCAAGGCGGCCTGGAGTGCAGATAGTCTGGCCAGCAAGGCCCTTGTGTTACAAGGTGAGGCTGACCTTGCGATGATAAGAGCAAGAGGGCCCATTGTGTGGATAGTCTGGCCGACAAGGCCCTTGTGTTACAGGCCGAGGCGGACCTTGTGATGATAGGAGCAAGGCAGCCCGGTGGTGTGGATAGTCTGGCCAGCAAAGCCCTTGTGTTACAAGGTGAGGCTGACCTTGTGATGATTAGAGCAAGATGGCCCATTGTGCCGATAGTCTGGTCGACAAGGCCCTTGTCTTACAAGCCACGTAGGCTTTGCAATGATAAGAGCAAGGTGGCCTGGTGCGCAGATAGTCTGGTTGGCTATTCTGTCCTACCAGGTGTGTTGTAATTTGGGAGACCCCCGCTGCATCAACCATGCTAGTCGTAAGGCCAACCGCCAAATCAGGAAGGCCATGGAGTGTGACTTAGGGCAATTTTCACCATACCCCAACATATGGATTGAACTCCAGGACCTGTATAGGGCTGACGGGGTGCATCTGTCAGACAAGGGCAATGGGTTATTTTTGCAGGACTTGCGGCAAGGGATTTCATCAGCCTTGGGCTGTTAGTTGGGAGCAAAGGCCAAAGCAGAGGATTGGCCTTGGCAGTGCAGGTTTGTGCAGGCAAGAAACCAGTAAGCACCTTATGGCAATTTCCCATTCGGGAACAGGCGGTCATCAGGAACTGCCTTCTGATTTTAGGGTCCAGGGTGGGGAATGGTGATCACCTCTGGGAAACTCTTGGGGCAGGCTCCTCCCTGCAAGTTGTAAGGCTTCAGGGGTAGGTGCTTCTGAGTGGCAACCAGTTTGCTGGGCTGCCAGTCATGAGCCAGACCATTGGCTCAAGACCAGGGCTGGGTGACCCACCCATGAAAAGAGCAAGAAGGTTGGTCAGGGGAGTGACACCTGCCTTGCCTGTTCTGTGCTCGCTTAGCTGGTCCCTTGCTGCAATGCTATGTTAAATAGTTAATAAAGTGGCCCTTGTTTACTTCCAAACCATTGTCTGTCTTGTTATTCTGACGGGGGAGGGGGGGAAGAACCATCAAGAATTACCACCTACTGCTGCTATGACTGCCTAGTTTTGCTTCTGCCTTACAAGATGGAAATAACTGTGTGAGCTACAGACCTCACAATATTATCATGCTTATCATAAATCAGTCTGAGATTCACCAGTCATCTAATTTGTAACATAACAAAGAATTTCCAATTAAAAGAAGATTGAGAGCATATATGGGGATGCAGAAATAAAAGGATCGTGAATTGTGTCAGGAAAACGTAGTGCCTATGAGGGAGTTTGCTATTAGTTTTAATTCAAGGGGCACAATATTAAAATAATATTCTTGCTTTGGGAATAGCAGATGGCTGTTATACTATGCTTTATTACAAAGAGGTCCTCTGTTCCCTCAAATTAATAACCAGTTCATTTGCTTTGAAGAGCAGAAAACATGCAAATAACGAAGGGCCGATGGAATTCAGGTAAGGAAAATGCCCCAGGATTAAGTCTGGCAAAATTAATAACTGGTTAGGGGATATGAGGAACTACATTAGCAAGTAAATATGTGAGCAGCTAAATCTACACAGACAATAGCTCCCCCTCTGCAACAGAACAGCCAGTCAGCTGCTGTTACTGACCTTTGCTGATTAGTCCTCCTAATCCTTGGTTCAAATTAATAAAAATATGTATATTTTACTCCCTGGGAAAAGGGCATTAGAGAGTGAGTTGTCTGAGGGGATACTGATGAGGGACATGCATATCTCATCCACTTCAGAACAGGGTTTGTTCCTTGCAACTACCCAAGACAGGCTAGTCAGAGAGATAGTACCTGGTTCAAGATCAGTCAGAAGCCTGAGGACTGAATGGGGCATTAACCCTATTTTCTTCAACCCTTAATCATTAGGTAATATTCAAGTTTGCTTTCTTGCAGAAATAAGGCAATACACTTCTCATTACTCCTATTTTAGTTGCAGTAGCATCCTCTTTATTAGAGGGGCATATTTATATGAATGGACAGCCACTGAAGAGCCATCATTATTTTTATACCACCATCAGCATACATAATTGCCCCCCCAGTCAGAATAACAAGACATATGACAGTTTGGAAGTAAACAAGGGCCACTTTATTAACTATTTAACACAACACTGTGGCAAGGGACCAACTAAATGAGCACAGAACAGGCAAGGCAGGCGTCACTCCCTGACCAACCTCCTTGCCCTTTTCACTGCGGCTCACCCAGCTTTGGTCTTGAGCCAGTGGTCTGGCTCACGACCGGCAGCCCAGCAAAACTGGTTGCCACCTAGGAGCACCTACCCCTGAAGCCAAACAACCAGGGGTCATTTCATAGAAAAAGAGGTGCAGGAGCTCATTAGCATAACTCATTAGCATAACTCATCTGCATATGCCACACCCCCTGACCTCACCGGAAGTGTGTCAGAAGGCAACACCCACCGCTCAGGCTCCACTGGGCTGTTTTGGATTGCTAGCTATTGGGGGGGACGGACGGGCAGATCTGTCCTTGCAGAGGAGGGAGAGCTTGTGCCTGAATAGAACTTGGTCTTAAAGGTGCCACTGGACCGTTTTGGACCGGGAGGCCGAGGGAGGGGGTTTTCAACTTACCTGGCTGCTTTTTGTTCTGAGGGCTGCTGGGAGCAGGGGGAGGGGCTTGTTGCATGTACCCGCCCCCTGGGTTCTTTACTGCCGGAGCTCCGCTCCTGTGCGCTCCTGCAGGAAACAACCCCTGCATACAACTTATAGAGAGGAGCCTTGCCCTAAGAGGTTCCGAGGTGATCACCATTCTCCACCCTGGACCCTAAAATCTGAAGGCAGTTCCTGATGACCCCCTGTTCCCCAATGGGAAATTGCTGTAAGTCTGGTCAGCTATTCTGCTTCGCCGTGAGTGACATAGACATGGTGCTACGATTGGAGACTGACCTTGCGATGATAAGAGCAAGGTGACCTGGAGTGCAGATAGTATGATCGGCTATTCTGCCTCACTATGAAGGGCAAGGCCCTGGTGTTACATACGGAGGCCGACCTTGCAGTGATAAGAGCAAGGTGGCCCAGAGTGCAGATACTCTGGTTGGCTATTTTGACTCACCATGGAGGGCACGGCCCTGGTGTTTCAAGCAGAGGCTGACCTTGCGATGAAAAGCAAGGTGGCCCAATAGTGCAGGTGTGGGGTCGGTTATTCTGCCCCACCACGTATGGCGCAATGGGGAGACCCCCACTAGGTGTAAAGCCACCCGCCAGTTGAAGAAGGTCATGGAGGGTGGTGGAGTTCCAGGACCCATATAGGGCTGACAGGGTGCACCTATCAAACAAGGGCAATGGGTTAATTTTTCTGGACTTGCAGCAAGGGATTAGGTCAACCTTGGGGTTTTGGTGGGGAGCAAAGACCAAGGCAGAGGCTTGGTCTTGGCTGTGGCAGGTTGGTGCGGGCACGAAACCGGAACCGGTGAGCACCTTATGGCAATTTTCCCCTTTAGGAAACAGGGGGTCATCAGGAACTGCCTTCGGATTTCTAAGGTCCAGGGTGGGGAACGGTGATCACCACCTCTGGGAACCTCTTAGGGTATGCTCCTCTCTGCAAGTTGGAAGGCTTCAGGGGTAGGCGCTCCTAGGTGGCGACCAGTTTGCTGGCCTGCCGGTCGTGAGCCAGACTGATGGCTCAAGACCGGAGCTGGGTGACCCATCCAAAAAAAGGGCAAGGAGGTTGGTCAGGGGAGTGACACCTGCCTTGCCTGTTCCGTGCTTGCTTACCTGGTCCCTTGCTGCAATGCTATGTTAAATAGTTAATAAAGTGGCCCTTGTTTACTTCCAAACTGTTGTCTGTCTCGTTATTCCACCGGGGGGGGCCGCAAAAAACTCCCAGTGGCCCAGCAATGCCGCTGGTTGCCGGGGGCTGATTTGCCACTCCGAGGAAGACAGGCAGCAACAGAGCCTGACTCCTGGAGTCAGGACCCAGGCAGGGAGTGGAGCCGGCTTGAGTAAACAGCCGGGCTCTGCTCCTGACATTTGGCAGTTGCTCCAATGTGCTTGCCCACCCTCCCGCCCTGTTCTTAGTTTAGGCTGTTGCTGGTTGCCTATTGGAACCAGGTAGGAATTTTTCGCTTCTACCCAGTATTGGCTTAATGGGTGGAGGTGTTTTCGCCTACCTTGCACTGAGAGCAGTGGATTGGATAGTTGGTTGTGGTGGTCGACACATAAATAGGTTGGTCACTTGGCAGGTTGGTGCGGGCAAGAAACCGGAACCGGTGAGCACCTTACGGCATTTTCCCCAGTAGGGAACAGGGGGTCATTAGGAACTGCCTTCAGATTTCTAAGGTCCAGGGTGGGGAACGGTGATCACCTCCTCTGGGAACATCTTAGGGTATGCTCCTCTCTGCAACTTGGAGGGCTTCAGGGGTAGGCGCTCCTAGGTGGCAACCAGTTTGCTGGGCTGCTGGTCACAAGCCAGACTGATGGCTCAAGACCAGAGCTGGGTGACCCACCCAAGAAAAGGGCAAGGAGGCTGGTCAGGGGAGTGACACCTGCCTTGCCTGTTCTGTGCTCGCTTAGCTGGTCCCTTGCTGCAATGCTATGTTAAATAGTTAATAAAGTGGCCCTTGTTTACTTCCAAACTGTTGTCTGTCTCGTTATTCCTCCTGGGGGGGGGCAAAGCAGTTTGCCCTCATCCCCCCCCCCCGGTACAGATAACATTTGTGAATGTCGGTCGAAACTGACTGGATAACCTGTGCTGTAAAATCCATACTGTTGCCGGTTTGCTACACTTGCTGTCATTTTCTTTCTTTTGCAGACTTATTTTTATTGACATGAATTATAGTTTCTAAAACTCCCTTTGGACTCTGGTATGAGCAGAGTGTCAATGGCATTCGTGAAATACAAAAAGCAGCAATGTTTCATTTACAGCCCCCTTGAGCATGTTTACAAGTTTCCTAGGGATTTCAGTAAGCAGAGAATATAACACATAAGCTTTGCCGGGATGGATGATACTGTCTAGACTAGCATTCTGTTTCTGACTTCAGTGGCCAGGTGCTTTTGAAAACTGAAAACCATAGCATGAAGGAAAGATCATGTCCTAATTTTTGTCTACAGCATTTGATATTCAGAGGTATATAGCCACTGAACACAAACTTATCTATCATAGCAAACTGTTTGTGGTAGATCTACCCACCATCAGTTTTTCTGACTTTTCAAAAAGCATTTAAACTGTAATAACTTGCAAGAAGCCAAGGTTGCAATCTTGCATGCATTTCAGTTAGAGTAAGGCCACTAAGTTTAATGTAACTTATTTCACAGTGAATGATCATGCAATGACCTACACATCTCATATCAGCTTCCCAGTCACTTACAGGAAACAGCATCCATAGGTCATTTGGGGACCTTTGGTTTGGATCATAGTAAGGGAGATGCCAGTAAGAGGGCATAGCTTACCATTTGACCAACAATCACAGCAAAACAGAAAGAAGAGGCTAAACTAAAACTTACAGAACACATACTTAGGACATTCCTCTAGGGCGATAGAAATCCCCCAGCTTCCCTGGTGTCAATACTAGGGATGGACACAAACTGGAAAAATGTGGTTTGTGCCAGTTCGTGTTTCATGGCTGGACCATGAACTGACCCATGAACTGAACTGGGAGATTTGTTTATGAACTGAACTGGTTCGTGGTTTGTGGCCCCACAAACGTTGTTGATATGGACTGCAGTCCCTTTAAACAGGGTTTGGAAAAAGCACAAAAAACAGCTGAGCAGCACAGAGCAGACTACTCCCCACTGCTCAACTTTTTTGCACTTTCTGCACAAGAAAGAACAAGACAGCTGGGTTGTGGGGAGCAGGCTGCTCTCCAGTACTCAGTTCTTTTTGTGGCTTTTGCAGGAAGTAGAAAGCAGGGGAGGGACTCGGAGTCCCTTTAGACCTCTACTTTCTGCTCTAACCTTAAACCATCATGAACCGCCACAAACTGCTTTAAAAATTTGTGGAAGTTCATTATGGTAGACCTACCACAAACTTTCATTCATGAACCACAAACAGGGCAAAATTCCAGATGAATTTTGCTGCATGGTTCAGTACATGCCCATCCCTATGGGATACTAGCCATATGTATCAGAGACAGGGAGGACAATAGAGAGTCTTCAATAGGAATCCCTTCATAAATATGCAGCTGTGTGGTCCCTTGGTGCTGTCCAGTGTCTGCATTTCCCTTATATGCCCTCAAATCTACTTTTTCATATTCATCTCAGGACACATAAGATGTGAGAGTGTGGTGGACATCACTTGTTGGATGCTTGATGGGTGAGTGAACTGAGAAGGGGAATGCTTATACAGAATGTTTTGTTCTGCTAAACCAGTGAGCGAGTGGCATAAATGTGGAAAGAAACACTGTGGGGGGAAAGTTATATCAGAATAAATATCTTCTGTACCATATCTGTTTGACAATGATAGAAAGAGGTTCACTATGTTTCATGTCTCCTGACTTCTTATTCCTGTGTCTGATTTTTTCTTGAAGCATTAAACCATACACTGGGGCACCAGAAAAATGAATTAAATGTATGTATATTCTATGTAATCCAGCTTGAGTCCCACTGGGAAAGGCAGACTACAAAAAATGTTAATAAATAAATATTATTTCATTTTAAATTCATTTTTAATCCAAATAAGAGAAAGGAATGAGAATTTTTCATTTGGTTTTTCTCATTATTTTTAAATATTTTTATTTCAATTATGTAAGACAAACAAAAAATAAACATACATACACATAAATGGGAGAATATATCTGTATCATTTTACCCTTTGTCTTTAGTATCTTATTATAGTCTAAAAAATTTTTGTCACTTTTTTCCAGCATACAATTATATTTTATCAGTAATTACATCTATAATTCTTAGTTCTTTTTGTTTCAGTTAAGGGTTAGAGGTCCAGGAATCTTAATTGTTATTTTCTTTTATCCAGTCATAAAATCTTGACCATGTGTTATCAAAGTCTTCTTTGTTGTTTCTTCTTAATATCATAGTCAATTTGTCCATCTCAGCAGTTTCCAATATTTTGATAACTTCTTCTTTTGAAGGTACTTCTGTTCTTCTCCAGTATTTCAGATATAACATCCTTGCTGCTGTTAAAATATGTATAATAAGATAAAAGTCTTGCCTCTTGTAATTTTGTTGTTTCTTCTTAATATCATAGTCAATTTGTCCATCTCAGCAGTTTCCAATATTTTGATAACTTCTTCTTTTGAAGGTACTTCTGTTCTTCTCCAGTATTTCAGATATAACATCCTTGCTGCTGTTAAAGTATGTATAGTAAGATAAAAGTCTTGCCTCTTGTAATTTTCTGGCATTATATTCAACAAAAACAGTTCTGATATATAAGGCACAGTGATTTTCAACATTTTTTGTAACAGTTCATATATCCAAGACCAATACTTTTTACTTTTCTCACATTTCCACCACAAATGAAAAAATGAACCAACATTATTATGACATTTCCAACAATCACTTGCTAACTCAGGAAAGATGATAGCTAATTTATCTGGAGTCATACCATCTGTAGAACATTTTATACATATTTTCTTTATAAGAAGTTGCTTTAGTAATCTTTATATTAGTTTTCCAAACTCTTAACCATTGGTCTAATTCAATATTTTGTCCCAGGTTTTGTGCCCATTTAACCAAACAATTCTTGACTGTTTCATCCTGTGTTTTATCTTCTAACATAAATATATAGAATTTCTCAGGGGTAATTTCGTAAAAAAAGAGGTGCAGGAGTTCATTTGCATAACTCACTTGCACAACTCATTTGCATATGCCACACACCCCTGACAAAGGGCAGGCATGCAGGCATGCCTAGGTTCCCTACCTGATCTTCTCCAGATGCCCCGTGGCTGCGGGGCACCTGGAAAAAATTGGGCAGGGAAGCCAGGCATGTTTAAAATGCCTTTCTTTTCCTTCCCCACATGGGCATTTAAAGGCATTTGAATTCCCCCCCAGTTCCCCGAGTTTCTTCGCAAAAATGGAGAGGCTCAGGGGGGAAAGGCGGCATGTCTGCCTGCCTCTCCTTCCCCTCCCCAGCCAACCCACCACAGCAGACTGGCTGAAGAAGGACAGAAAGGGCAGGCAGGCAGACATGCATGGGTTCCCTGCTCGATCTTCTCCAGGTGCCCTGCAGCTGTGGGGCACCTAGAGAAGATCTGGCAGGGAACCCAGGGATGTTTAAAATGCCCTTCTCTCCCTTCCCCAGATAGGGAAGATTTGTAACCTTTTCCACCAACCTAGTCTTATTTCTTGTTAAGTTTTTCTGTTGATTTTAGTACATTTTCAATATCTAATAAATTTTCATATCTCAACAATATGCTTTTTTGGAAAAGGTTAGGATTCATAAAGGTTTCAAGTGGTGAGACCCATTTAGGGTTACTTGACATTTTTTTTTGACCCCCCGAAGGGGATTTTTTTATTGCATTTTTATAAAGACTACAAAACTACAATGAAAGGAAAGATAACCACTACTGACTAAAAACCCAAGAGTGGAGATCTTCAAATTGCTTACATACAATGCCATCTCTTAAAATGCTACATTTTATGAACTTAGTCAGACTTGCTTTTATACCTTTTAAATCTTAAATTTAACTGTTGCAAAAAGACTCCTCAGCATCTCAATATTAAAAACATTATTATCTGTCATGCCTGCCCCTGCTGATGTCATGCCTGCCCTTGCTGATGCCCCTGAGGAGGCACCTGCTAGCCAGGAGCCTGTGGACTTACAGGCTCCTGAGGACAGTACTGCAGCAGAAAGGCAAAGACTGGATCCTGTAGCTGAAAGCTATCTAAGTGGTGAGGAGGATAGAGCCTCCCAGGGAACACCTGCAAGGGATCAGTCTCTGCTGCAGCCCAGTAATTCATCATCAGACTCGCCTCCACCTGTAACCAGGCTCAGGAATGTAAGAAGACAACAGCTGAGAGAGCAAAGGCAGAATGCACGCATGCGTGCCAGAAGATCTCTTAGCCCTGATTACTGACAGGATCCTGTCCTCACTCCTGGCTAGCTAATGAGTTGATTAGCTAGCACTGTATATATGCAAGTCTGTTGCCAGCAGTCATTTGTGCTGGCAAACGTCATTTGTGTGGAATTCTTCTCGGCTTGATCCTCGGCTTTTGACCTTTGGCTTTGTTGACCCTGCGTTCATCTCTGACTCCTCTGGTATTGCTGTGATTTATGTACTTGAACCTTTGGTATGTCTGACCCTGCTTTTGGACTGTGATTTAAACCTGCTTGACCCTCGCTACCTGATTTGCCCGGCTTGACCTCGGACTGTTCCTGGACTTTTGCTTGCTTGCATCACGCCCCCTGGTCCTGCCGTGACATTATCAAAGACACAATTCAGAGTCCTTCGATACTCATTTTTTCTTATCTTGTCTCTTCTGCAGTTTGTAAGGACTTTTAGGAGCCGCTGCCCCCTTCTCAGACAGAGAGTCCTCTCCAGAAGATCCTGAGTCCAGCTCGCCACTGGACTTACTGTCCTTTTCCTCTTTATCCACCTCCTCTGGCTCACCATGCTGGATTCTCAAAAAGTCCTGAGCTTTGGAAACAGAATCAATCTTTTCTTTTTTATCCTGAAGTTTAAAGGTTACGCCCTCTGGATATTGCCACCTGTAGCTGATTGCATTGGTTTGAAGAAAAAGAATTAAATCTTTGTATTTCTTTCTCCGTTGCCTTATTTCAAATGGGATATCTTTCAGTACTCAGATGGTGCTGTCCCCAATTTTCAAGGGTGTCTCTGCCATCGCTCTTAGGATACAATCCCTCATGTGTCTCTTCGGGAATCTCATTACAATTTCCCCAGGCAGATTATTTTTCTTTATGTATATGGAGTAGGCCGTGTAGACCACATCCATTCCACTCATAAGATAGTCTGCCTTCAAATCTGTCACTGAGGCCAATGCTTCGCTCATCATTTGCTTCAGATTCTTTCCTTTAATATCTGGAACGCCTTGGAAATGAAGGACCAGATTTGCCGTCTCCATTTGTAATTGTAAACGCTGTTCTTCTGTTGAAATTTGCTTTATTTCCCATTTTTGCACCTTTTTCTTCACTCTTTGAGCGTCAACCTCTTTCACTTTCTCAGCTGTTTGTTCCATGATTTTTAAAGTCTTGCTGATTTGTGTCTGCTGCATAGTGATTCATTCATTCATTTTTGACAGCTGCTCCTTGAGGTTATTCATCTGCCTCAGCAGGGGGCGCAGGGACTCTGCCATAGTTTTAGCCAACTCGGTTGTTCCTTCTGGTCGTGTGCTCTCTGCTAGTTTCATTTTTTAAAGTTTCTCCTTCTCCATCCCCTGCCATCTTTATTGGTTGTTTACTTTCGCCAAACTTTTTAAAGTCTCTGAATCATCATCATCATCAAGTTTATTGTATTAGCCATTGGCCATAACAAAGCATAAATACAAACACAATCCTTATACATCACATTAAGTTATCCCTTCACTAACTTGCGCTGAATCCTAATCTTAATCTTATCTTTTTTGCCACCAAAGCAAACAGGGACATTCTGCTGGTAACATATACGTCCATATCAGAGAGCAAAAAAACAACCAACTCATGTTTTGAGAATCCATTGTGCAAAGGTAAAATAGGGTATATAAATCTCTGCCTAAGTGATTCGTGCCATGAGCATCTCAGTAAATAGTGCTCAATATCATCCACTTCACCCAAACCACATTGGCAGATTCTTAAGGCAAGAGGTAAACCCATAAAATGACCAACACAGACCATTGAAGGAATGGCATGGAATCTGAGGGCTGTAAATGCCCTTCTTAGGTCAAGATTGGTTAATTTCTCTAAATAGCCAGTCCTACAGTGATCTCTTTTAAAGATCTTAAACAGAGGGGCTGTTCGGCAACTTGCCGCTGCATGAAGGTTCAAAAGGCCATCCTTATGAAATACCCATTCCTTCAATTTGGACTTTTGATTATCATTGTCTGCTAAACCCATTAGGTCATCCGGAATTGAGTATTTCTGTAGGATAGAAGACAGATAGTCATTTAAATTTTTGGAAGATTTCAACAATAATCCAAAACTTTGGACCCCTAGGATATCCTGGGGTCGTTCCTGACATTTCCTCCAGTAGGAAAGAATTCTTACCTTTGCCCTGGCTTTCAGCGATGCCATACCCAATTCTATTCTCATCAGCGCCACAGGTGAACCTTTAGGCAAAACCAAAATCCGTCTCATGAAATAGTTTTGCACAGTTTCAATCAGGGTTAGCATCGACTCATTCCAACC
>NW_015176003.1:615434-625578 GCF_001447785.1 Gekko japonicus
GTATGCTGGCACCCCTCCCCATAAATTTACCACTAAGGCCAGCCATAATAAGGCGCCAAAAGCTACCCTCATTCTTACTCCTAACCGCCTCTTGAAGCTCCGCCCATAAACGGGCAAAACTTTCAAGTTTCTTTTCTTTTAAGAGCTTTTATTGCCTCCTAACCATACCTACAGTCCTGGAGGACTCTGAGTCCCCACTTCTTCTAGCCACCCTGATGCATTTCGATAAATACCTCCTAAATAGCACACATTCCTTATCAAACCATTTAGCTCTCAGAACAGGAGAAGTGTTAACGGAACTCTCTTTCAAAAATAAGGATTTTAATTGTTCCACTATTCTCTCATAAAGTGGGATCGCATCAGCTTCGCCCCCTAATTGGTCAAAGCCCTTTGGAAGTACCTCCATACTTAGTTTCTGGACTTTTGTAGTCCATTTGGGTCTCCTATGCAGTAGGCCATTCCCATCAAGAGTGTCCAAGGCCCATCAAGAGTGTCCAAGGTTATTTCTTTCGGGCCACCCAGGGTGACCCTCAGTGGCTTATGGTCACTGTGTATGGACTCGATCACCTCAAGAGAGAGAATTTGCTCCAACAAATCCCCCGAAACTACCACAAAATCTATAGTACTTCTTCTCAAACCAGAGAAATAGGTATAATTCCCCTCTGAAGCGTCCCACCTTGTGTCTCTGAATATGCACTCACATGCTCATATGTGCCTTGGTAAGTCTTTCCAACAGTTTTATCGCTTTTTCTTCCACTCCCCCTGCTCTCGCTTAAAGTTTATGTGCATGGGAGGGGCCCCTCCCCTGCTCGCTTTACTCTCTGGTCGGTGGGGTGGGGGAGCTTTCTTTTAGCTTAGCAAAACCGCTCTATTCCGACTCATGTTCATATTTGCTCGTCCGACCTTGCTTTGCCTTCAATTTTAACTGCTGGATCTCCAATGCTTGTCCCAGTCAGTGCCACTAATTCCATAGGGACACTCGGCAGAGGGACCATGGCGACGGAGAAGCGCCTCGATTTTCCAGCATCGCACTGGCAAACAGGTGACCTCTCAAGAGTCCCTTGGCCAGGAGCCCTTCGCCAGGCCCCTTGGGGGGTGCGATACCTTGCCCCCCTCCTTTCCACCGGTGCACAGCCTCACCCCCAAAATGTCCGGGAGGTGCGACTGCTCAGCGCGCCGCCATAGACCGGAAGTCAGTTTTTTGACATTTTCCTACACTTTCAACAAGGATTTTCTAATTGTGTGTTGTTTAAAATACTCATGTGAATCTGATTTTCCATACCACATGTAAGCATGCCAACCCAGAAAAAGGTCACGTCCCTCCAAAGTTAAAAGTCTAGTATTTTCTAATAGGATTAAGTCTTTTATCCAAACCCGTGCTGCCACTGTGAAAGAACATCTACATCCAGAACTAATATACAGTTCTGATGGTGAAAGAATATTGATAGTTCAAAAACAAAGACAGGGTAAAACAACCTTAATTATAAATATATATATGCATCTCACCAACACCAGGAAAAATATTATAAACTGCTCCAAGAACTTATCTCCAAACAAAATTATGATGAAGTTTGTCTAATTGGAGACTACAATGCTGTTTTTGATAGATGTGTGGATAGAAAAACAAACACTGGGAAACAAAAACATGGTAATGAACTACCCAACACATTTTTACTACTTGCAAAAGAACATAGTTTGATCAATGCTTGGAAAACCAGAAACCCAAAGAAACAAGATTATACTTTTTATTCAGCAAGGCATAAGTCATGGTCCGGGATAGATGTGTATTGGATCTCATCAACATTTATAAATGATTTAATACAAGTTGAAATCTTACCAGCAACATTTGCAGATCATAAGCCTGTTATTCTAATATTGCAAGATGCTCGAAAGAAAAATAGATGGACTCTCCATATGTTTTTATTAAAAATATGAAATTTGTAACAGAAACAAAAAAAGAATTTCAAATCTTCTTTGAACAGAATATCCAACCAGACATATCTATTAGAACAGTATGGGATGTGTTCAAGCCGTAAGCTAGAGGATGGATAATTAGATAATCAGCCCATATAAAAAAACAAAGAATGGAAAATTTTGTACAAATCAAGGAACAAATTAAGAACCAAGAAGAAAATCTGAAAAAGACACTACAGTAAACCAATTAAGATGAAAGTTAAAATTTTTACAACATTGAAGGATTGAAGGTCAAAGAAGACGGGGAAGGCAAAGGATGAGATGGTTAGACAGTGTCATCGATGCAACGAACATGGAATTGAGCCAACTTCAGAGGACAGCAGAAGACAGGAGGGCCTGGCGGGAGATGATCCATGGGGTCGCGAAGAGTCGGACTCGACTGTGCGACTGAACAACAACAACAAATATCAAAAAGGAGAAGCTACATCTGAAAAGATTCAAAACTTCTTGAAGGAGCACAATTCAATGAAATTTACACAAGAGCAAAAGAAAATTTTAAATGAACAAATAACTTCGTATAAAATAACAGAAGCATTAAAAAAGCAAAGGAACGAAAAACTCCAGGTCCAGATGGCCTACCAACAGAATTCTATCTTGCCATTGAAGAACAACTAACATTGCCCCTAAAATATGTTTTTCTCATTATTTTTAATATATATCCGATTGAAAACTACTTTTTGTTTTCCTTGCTACTCCATTTTAAGACAGTTGTAACTCTCTTACTTCATTGCTAACTGTTGTTTTACAATGCAAAAGTTATTTTAACAAGCCTTTTCTGTGTCTCAGTTACTGGAACAGTAATTAATGGACCAGGTTTCTTCCTTCCACTACAATGACATCCAGCAGCATACTTTCAAATATTTAGGCCTTTTGAAGCCAATAATTATTTTCCCATGGATAAGAGTTTGGTACACTATGGCCGAGTTAAGACTGGCAATTTGAAGCACTAGGGAGTCGTGACAAAGAAAAAATGGAATAGACCTGGAATGGCTTGTTCCTGGTATTCCCGTTCACACTGCAGTGAATGAAGCAGGAGGATACCGTGGAGGAAGCACAAGGAAGCGTTCGCACAATCTCCTGCCCCTGGTGGGCTGTTAGCGTGGTTTCCGTACTCGGCTGCATGTGCCTATGCGCATGGGCACATCAGCAAATAGGGCAGGATCGACTCCACACTTCCACTCAGCATGCCGGAGCAATCCCGGCGCTTGCGTTCACACTCAGGGAACCAGAATCAACACGCTGTATACACTGTTTTCTACCACTTTAACATGGTATCTTTTAAACTCAGGAGGGAAGCGGCACAAGACGGCTTGAGTACAGCTGGGGGATGCCTGAAACATGTGGCTGTGTGAACCCGCCCCTTTAATCCGCTACTGAAACGCTCCTCAAACGTTTGCCTGCCGGGCCAAACTGCCAGTCTGAATGCGGCCTATGTTGTTCCTCCACTATGTACATGATGAGATAAAGGCCAATGTGCATAATTCTTCCATCTCAAAAAAGGGAGGAAGATAGATAAGCATACAGGTCTCCCCTTGATTACCAATCATGTTCTGTTGTTGTTTTATATTCTGTCTTTCTCACTGAGACTTAAAATGGATTACACAGTGTAAGAATGCAATTAACAAAATCTGAAATCTAATGAGCAATGTAATCAGACTAGGATTTCAGAAATTTGAAACAAAGCAAAAAAAAAAAGATTAGACATATATTAACAACGATGCAAAAAATGGTGTTATATAAGTAAACAATGCAGGGGAGCAGAATAATGTGTACAGCAAACAGATTATACTATATGTAGTTGTACAGTCCACAATCTTGTTCCTTTTGTGAAAGTACCTTCCTGAACCACTATAATATAACCTTACTTGCCTTTATAAAAATGCCCTCCTGAATAATTCTGTTTTACATATTTTGTAGAATGTGGGAGCCTTTCCGACCTACTCAGACAAGCCATTCCACAAAGTGTGGGTTACAACAGAGAATGCTTGTACACATGCAATTGTTGATCTTGCGCATTTGAAGGGTGGCACTTGCAGAAGGCCCTGCTCAGATAACAAAGCTGTCAGTTTGGTGTAGTGGTTAGGAGTGTGGACTCTAATCTGGGAGAACCAGGTTTGATTCCCCACTTCTCCACACGCAGCTTCTGAAGTGACCTTCAGTCAGTCGCAAGTTATTTCAGAGCTGTTCTCTCAAAAGCAGCTCAAAAGAGCTCTCTCAGCCCCACCTACCTCACAGGGTGTCTGTTGTGGGGAGAGGAAGTGAAAGGGATTGTAAACTGCTCTGAGACTCCTTTGGGTAGTGAAGGGTGGGGTATAAATCCAATCTCTTCTTCTTCTTCATGCCAAAGCATAGGAGGGGATGTCGTGCATTGGTAGACAAGAAATCACATGTACTTTTTCCACTCCCACATTCTGGACTTATATCCTTAGAAGCTATGCCTTGGATCACATTATTTATAATAAATAAACAAATAAATAAAATCACATTTATTGATAACAATATAAGAGGGGAGAAAGGGAAAAAAAGCAACTGGGCTGATTTCCCAAACAGCTTAAATTACATATTAGGCACTGAGAGGGGACATCAGTTCTATAGCAATGCAAAAGGTTCAATTACTACTTCGGTGTGACCTTGAAACCTGACTAGCGGAATAGATTTAAATACTTCAGCTATTTATAGAAACTAAACTGTTTATTAGTGCGTTACAATTCCAAAATGCTGAAGTCATGTAAATGCTGATGAGATTTCAGACTAATAAAATTCTCCTGCCATACTTCTGGATACTAATCTGTTGACAAAAGTTGCTCAGCATTCTGCAGTTAAAACTACCATGTTATGCTAAAAATTCAAATACATACAACAATTATGTATATATTTTGCTCACATAACTGTCATGCTAATATGTGCCTTTTCCATAAGATGAATTGTTTTAGCAAGTATCTTCAGAATCCAATTAACAATATACTTTCTACTTATGAATTGCTTACAAAATATTTAAAAGAGTTGGGGAGGGACAGCAAACTGTCAGATCCTACTTTAGCCATCAACTCAGACTGTTGCCTCTGCAACTAAATAGCTCTTCTACTTACAGAGAAATGTTCTAATTAGGAATGCTAGATGACCTCTCTGGTCAGGTTACAAAGTGATGAAAATTGCGAACAGGAGCCTCAAAAATCTCAAAAAAGTGTGATCATTTTCAAATGTTCAGAATTGATCAACAATGTTCTGTGCATACAAGACTGCTGTTGCCCACCCAGCCCTTGAATGAAACACACACACAAGTAATGGGTTAAACTGGGTATTTATTTATACATAAGATGATCTGCCTTGATTATATCCAATTAAGCATGGATTACCTTATGCCTGCGAAGCAAGCTTCCTTAGGGCAAACCCATCCCGGTTCAGAGCCAGGCTTGGAATCCTTCCGTACCCCACTCGTCACAGCCCACATGTCATATGCGTAGAGGAGATGTGGGAGCACACCCCAGCCCATGACTGCTAAGCCTTAAGGCTTGATGTATGCTCCCCCATCCCCCAAGAGGCCCCAGTCCGGGTATCCCGGACTGCTAAGTCACTAGGTGCCCAGTCTGAGGCCCCCTCCTATCACCGGTATCTAGGGGTGCTTGCCAACACAACTAACCCCCCTCAGCCCATGATTTTCCACCTACCCAGAATGGGCCTAATCAAGTTACCAGGCCTATTCATGCCCTGTCCACCCCACCCCCCCCGGACCATGAGAAGCAGGTGGAAAAAAAGGCCCCCTTCCTGGCCAATTTGAGGAAGCCCAAAAAATTCCTGCATAGCCCCGTAACCGGTGACTGGCTAATCCCACATGGTCTGACCGAGAGGGTGGGCGGGTAGGGAGCTCTTCCTTGGCTGGAATGGCTGCTGCCTGGCTGTGGCCAACTAAACTGAACCAGCCAGTCCCTTCTGATAGGCCCGCACTCCCACGCTGGGCTCTGATAGGCTCCCTGCTCCCCTTTTTTCATTCAAGTATGTGTGGGGGGTGGGCAAAAGCCTGCACTTGCCTATGGGCAAGCACCGGTCTTTTCTTCATCTCCATCACCTTCCCTTATACATCATCTTTGGGGGTGAAATTTAAATCAGTAAAAGGGGTGCTTCCATCTCGGAGAGTAGGGATAAAGTGTGTGGCTTGTTCTTCCACTGTAGCCCAATTGACTCAATGCTTATTGGTTCTGGATCTCAAAAATAATTTGCACCTGCATCTTGCCCTCCAGGTCCTGATTACCATTACTTTGGTTGCCCTCCAGGTCCTGATTGCCATTACTTTGCTGCTGCTGTCCCCTCCTCCTTCTCCTCCTCCAACTGTCTAGTCAATATACCCCACATTCCACATAAATGTAAAGGTTTCCCTCACTCGAAAGCCAGTCAAATCTGACTCTAGGGGGCACATTCAAAATCTCAAATTGCAATTGGTTTTCTTGATTGTCTCAGTCCTGCTGGAAGAAAGCTTCCTTCCCTTCATTTCATTACCTTATGTGACTCCCAAATCTGAGCATGTTTGTGTTCATTTGTATTAACTGGATGAGATGTTCTTACACTGCTTCCAGCCAGCAATATTTGCCAGTATGATAAATGCCATTAAATGTTCGGATAGACAACTATCACATTCCCTCTAATGTAGCTGATTTGAAAGGATGCTTGACCTTCTTATGATGATCCTGGGATATATGTAGTCCAAGCCTGCTGGTAAATTGTGAGTGTGCATTAGCAGGAGCTACTCAACCAGCTGCTATTCTGAATACCACCACACCAAAAATGCAAAATAAATCGAAATGAGGTTTGTTTTGAAGCACAGCCATACTATTGAAGCATTAATATGAAGTGCTTTGCCTCAACCACAAAACAGACATCAAGAACAAACCAAGATTGAACATTGATGACATTTTTGTGACATTTTTAGCATGTTTGGTTCTTAATTATTGAGTGGAGATAGGATGTTCTGTGTATATGTTAAGTGCTGTTAAATCACTATTGGCTTATGGCGACCCTGTGAATTAATGATCTCCAAAATGCCCTATTGTTAATAGCTTTGCTCAGGTCTTGCAAACTGAGAGCTATGTCTTCTTTGATTGAGTCTATGAAGAAATGCATTTTCTCCTGGCAGGCTGGTAAGGAGTAAAGCCTCCACTCTATGCTTTAACAGGTGTTTTTTTCTCTAGGCAGAGGTGGAAGACAGTTCTCTTGTACCTCAGCCCACCTTCATACAAATGCTAATAGATCTAGACAAAAGGGATGGTCAAGTTACCCCCTCCTCCCCCCTTCAGGCAGGGAACAGAGAGTTGGGATGTCAAATTCTAGAGAGGCTTGAGGAAGGAACTTTTTGGAGATGATGGGAAAAGCTTCCTTGACCTGGGCTGACTGGGGTCAAGGGGGTGGAGTACAAGAGATGATAAAATCTCCATGCAAGAGGGAGGTGGTCTCTTTTCCTTGGATGCTGCAACAAGGAGCACACACAGACGTCTCCTCTGCGCATAGGCAGCCATTGACCATGTGCTAACCTGGGAGAGTGGGAGCAAGACTTAAGGTAATGGGAACACAGCAGAGAACTAGAACATCTTAGCTAAAGAGCCTCTAATGGCTGATAGGGCATGTATAGAGAATAGGACAGAGGATTTGCATTTTGACCAAGTTCTTTTGTATTCCTTGCACAGTTTGGTACAATGCTAAAATATGCTTGTAAACATTTTCTTTTTTTATTAATACTTTATAACTCTTGGTGCTGGGAACAGTTCTCTTTACCACATAGACCTCCACCATCTCAAACATGCTATTTGAAGAGGAAAGCCAGGGGGAAGACAGGCACTTGGCAAGCGGCTATTCCTCCAAGGGCGCCCAAGGCATTAATCTTTCACCACAGTGACCAGGCATTGGGCAGTGGCAGACACTGAGGGAAGGTCTCTGAACTTGGAAAGGGAAGCTGGGAGTCCTGATCCTTCCAGTAGGACATCCCAACAGTGACCAGGTGATGGTGGATGGCTACCCAAGAGTGGAAGAAAAGCCCCTCCAGGGAGTTGGGAATCCCTAGGAGTGCAGCCTGGAATAGGGCCTGCAGGTCAGAGCAGGCACATTCTGCCACAATTTGGTGGCATGGTGGGATAAGGACAAACAGAGAACTTGATTGGCCAGAGATTGTGAATTTGGCATGTGCATGTCGGTGTGTAAGTTTCAGCACCAAGATCTCTAGGATCTATCTGACAGCTGACAGCTGCAGTAAACCAGATCCAGCCAGTTTAGACTTGGCAGAGTTGAGCCAATTCACAATGAGTCAGTACTAATTTGACCCTCCTTCCATTTTCTGTACATTTCCCCTTTTAGCCTCAGCTCTTCAGAGAGTTCCTTGTTCAGCCACCTCGGCTTCATTACCTTTCTTTCTTACCGAAAAAGTTTGCGATTGTGCCTTAAGCACTTCATTTTTCAGCATCACCCATCCTTCCTGTGCAGATTTCCCCCTCAGCATTTCCAGCCATGGGATCCTACCTAATATTTCTCTGAGTTTTTTGAAATCAGCTTTCCTGAAGTCCAGGATATGAGTCCTACTATATCCTTCTGCGGGATGCCCATGCCTCATGTCTAGCAGAGTTCCAGCAAATATCTGGATAGTTGAAATCTCCCATAGCCACTACATCCTGTCTCTGTGAAAGTTTAGCAAGCTGTTGTACAAATGCATCATCCAGTTCCTCTGGTTGGTTTGGACATCTGTAGTATATCCCCACAACAATTTCCCCTTCTTCCCCCCCCCCGTTCTATCCTTACCCACACACTTTCAACAGGGCAACTCTCCAAATCCTGAATTTCAGTACAAGCATATTCATTCTTGACATATAGTGCCACCCCGCCTTTATTTTTGTTTATTCTGTTCCATTTAAACAAGGTATATCCTTCAATCGCTGTGCTCCATATATGAGACTCATCCCACCAAGTCTCAGTGATACCTATCAAATCATACTTACTTTCCACTATTTGAAGTTCATGTTCCTCCTGTTTATTTCCCATACTCTTTGCATTAGTATAAAGACATCGCAGATTACAGACAGAGAAGCAAAAGCAGGGGACTTTGAGGCTTTATTTCAGTTAGTGATGCTAGACCAATGTTATTTCAAACTCCCCAAGGATCTAAAATGTCTGGTAAAGGGCAGAGAACCTAAAGATATCACCAAGGCAGCAAAAATTGCAGATCGGCTGGTGCTAAACAGGGAGGGGTTGGCCTGGAGGACTTTCCAGTTCGGAAGGGCAAGAGTTCCAGAGGGTTGGGAACGTGGACTCTCAACCCAAAAGGGAAGGGGTTTATGCTCAGGCAGAAGTTACGAAAGCTCGTGATTTGGCTAATTGGAACCAGCCTCATGTGAGAAAATGTGTTAATTGTGGAAGGACAGACCACTTGTGAGCTGCCTGTCCCCAGTTAAAAGCAGATACCTCCAAACCTGCTCCAAAAGCACCAGCCACCCAAAAAGTGAAAAAGGAGCAAGTGGCTGTAATTAACCATGAGTGCCTCTTTGCTACCATGGAGACAGCAGAAGCCTGGGGACACTACAGAGAACTGGTGTGGCTGAGAAACCAATTGGTTTTGAGATATGCTGATGCAAGCTCCTTTGTAACTCTATTAAGGGCTGATCTGGTGTCAGAAGCAAATATTTTGCCCAGAAATGCATTCAGAATCCAGGGGGTTGGTGGCGGAGCCCCTCCATAGGCTTCTCGACAAGGGCACGCCATGGGTCTGGGGACCGGCTCAGGCTGAGGCATTCCGTGCGGTGAAGGAACTTCTCATCTCCAACTCGGTCCTCGCCCACTTCAATGAAGAGCTACCAGTGGTCCTGGCCTGCAACGCATCCCCGTACGGGGTCGGGGCGGTCCTGGGGCACAAGCTGCCAGACGGCTGGGAGGTCCCAGTGGCCTACTACTCCCGGACCTTGTCGGCAACTGAGTGCAATTATGCGCAAATCGATAAGGAGGCGCTTGCGATAGTGGCTGGGGTGAAAAAATTTCACCACTACCTCTACGGCCGGCCCTTCACAGTCTTAACGGACCACAAGCCGCTCCTAGGGTTGCTCACCCCGGACCGCCAGACCCCCCAGATGACCTCGCCTAGAGTGATCAGGTGGTCTGTCTTCCTGGCTGGCTATAACTACGCGCTCCTACACCGACCTGG
>NW_015176003.1:626880-629061 GCF_001447785.1 Gekko japonicus
GAAAGCTATGGGGCACGCCGACACCTTGAGCCGCCTACCTCTTCCTACAACAGATCCGGCCCCGGCCCCAGCCCACCTGATTGCGCTTCTGGAGACCCTGCCCAACCAACCGGTCCATGTGCGAGAGGTGGCCCGTCGCACCGCCCAGGACCCGATCCTCTGCCGCGTCCTGGACTGGGTGAGAAGGGGGTGGTCGCTGCGGGGCCAGAATTCACAGCCTACGCCTCTCGTAAAGATGAACTGTCCGCTCACAAGGGTTGTGTGATGTGGGGAGGCCGGGTGGTGATCCCCCCCCTCCGAGATCAGGTGCTGGCAGCACTGCATGAGGCTCAACCAGGCGTGGTGCGGATGAAAGCCCTGGCTCGGAGTTATGTGTGGTGGCCAGGCCTCGATCAGGACATTGAGGGACAGGTGAAGCAATGCCAGCCCTGCCAGGCCTCCCGGTCGGCACCTCCCCGAGCGCCCACACGGGCTTGGGAGTCCTCACACAAACCCTGGTCCCGGCTACACTTGGACTTTGCGGGGCCATTCCAGGGCCAAATCTTTTTCATCCTGGTCGACGCCTACAGCAAGTGGCTGGAGGTGGTGCCCGTGCCGTCAACCTCCTCCAAGGCGGCCATCAGAGCGATGTGGCACATCTTCAGCGCCCAAGGCCTTCCGGATACCCTGGTGATGGACAATGGGACGGCTTTTACCTCAAGCGAGTTCCAGGACTTCACAAGGTATTACGGGATCCGCCACGTCCGGCCAGCCCCGTTCCACTCGGCTACAAACGGTCAGGCAGAGCGCATGGTGCGCACCACCAAAGAAGTGCTTCACAGGTTCGAAAGCAAGGACTGGGACTACAAGTTGGCAGCATTCCTGTTTGGTCAGCGTACGACCCCCCAACACCGAGACTGGTCGTAGCCCAGCAGAGCTCCTGGTAGGTCGCCACCTGACCTCCAGGCTGGACTGGCAACATCCGGACTGGGCCCCCAAGGAAGAACCGACAACGGAGTCACAACAAGCCGCGAGGGGTTTCTTCCCGGAAGACCCAGTCTACGCCAGGAACTACGCGCAAGGGCCACCCTGGATCCCCGCTCGAGTGGTACGGGTGCGAGGACCTCGTTCCTACGAGGTCTCTTGCAAGGACAGCCAACTGCTCCACTGCCACATCAACCAACTGCGGCGGCGGGTCCTCCCGAACGATCCCGAGGACCTGGAGTTCACGGAGTCAGATGAAGCAACTTCCTCCACGCCAGAGCAGCCGGCCCCAGCACCCGTTCCAGGCCAGGTCACCCCGGAACCTCCTGCGCTGTCGCCACCGGCAACACCACAACCAACCTCCCCGCCACGGGCCCCGGTAGCACCCACGAACATCACACCAGAACTCCATCATTCCACAAGGACCAGGAAGGCCCCAGCGTACCTCCAGGACTTTGTGTGTGGGTAGTCTGGACTATGGAGGGAGGGGTGTAATGTACTCCGTCATTACCACGTGCGCGACCGTTGGGCCATGCGGTCAAGCAAAGCCCTGAAGCTTCACTCAAGGAGAACAATAGCCAAGCGGATCCTAGCCCGCACCTATCAGAGGGCCAGGTCCACAGCCGAGAGCCTATGGGACTCTCGGCAACTGTAAATAGCCTATAGGAAGTAGAGGGTGTGTTTTGGTGGTGGGTTTTCTGAGCATATATACCGGCCTGCGAGCCAGCAGTTCCTTGTCTTGTTCTATCCTAATAAAAGTACTTTGCTGAAATCACTCAACGTTTCTCAGTACTTTTCAAAGGTGTTGGTAATTACCTTCAAAGCCTTATACGGCCTGGGACCAACATACCTAAGGGACCGCCTCTTCCCATATAAACCTCGGAGAGCGTTACTCAACATCTCCTGGTGATCTCTGGCCCAAAGGACATCTACCTAGCCTTGACCAGGGCCAGGACTTTTTCCGCCCTGGCCCCCATCTGGGGGAAGATGGATATATATATATATACAAGAGGGGGACCCGCGATACTCACGGGGGGGAGAAGAGCTCCATCTCCTCCATCCCCCCCTCAATCTCCCCGAGGCTGCGGCAGCGGCAGCGAGGCCGGTCCTCCCCCCCGCCCGGCTCTGAGGCGGAGAGGCCGGTCCTCCCCCCACTTTGCCGGGCTTGGCGGCAGCGGCGAGGCCGGTCCTCCCCCCGCCCGCCCGGCTCCGAGGCGG
>NW_015176003.1:629795-637416 GCF_001447785.1 Gekko japonicus
CCCAAAATTTAGATTTTTGTGCACACGTGGGGACTGCCCCATGTGTGCTTAAACCTCCCCCTGCCCCCCAAGTTCCCCCTCTGTGCTGATTTAGATATCGGTATTAGTATAAGGATATATATATATATGGAAAGGAAAACTAGAAAAGCAAGAAAGAATGTGAACAGAGGGTAGAGTGCCTCCTTTAAATACAATGTCAATACTCTGCTTCAAAGCATTTTGTCTGTGGTACATTGAAAAATGTTACTTATCTCCAGCTCAATCTGAGGCATTGTCTTTTGTATGATAATGTGCCTGCACAGTTCTTTCTTTTTTTTGTATATAAGTACTTTCTTAGCTTTCAGATCTATATCATTCCTACTTTGACAGTACCTTTTATTTTTCTCTCCTGCCAGGAATTAAAGTTCTCTGTTTTTAAAGAAAGAAAGAGAAAAGATTAAGAAATGCGAAGTCCTTTTGTCCTGGAGGCTTCGGCATCTTGCATTATGAGCTTGTACAAAGAGATTCTGTAAGTATCATCAAAAAATCTCAGTGTTTTTTGTTTTTTTTTAAACTACTTTTTACAGTTGCAAAATCTTTCACAGGTATCATAACCCAAGTAATTCCAAGTAACAGGAATAACCCTAAACTCTACTGTAATTCCTTTCTCGAGCCATCAGTGATCAATATCAGTAATTTCTCTATTACAGAAAAGTGTCTTTAAAAATCCACACAGACCAAATCAACTGCAGAAGACCTTGCTTTTGACCTTCAAAAATCCACACAAAATATGTTCTGTAACCAGGCCCACAGCTACAGTGGGGCATTTGGGGGCGGCCCCCCGACTTACATCAAAGGGCCCTTGAAATGCCCCCTGACTCTGTCCCCAATAAAGAGGCCACCTCGGTCATGCTCCTCACCTCCATCCCCTGCCACTCCCACTCCCAGCTTGCCCTGAGTTGCACTCATCGCTTGGCTTTCCATGGCAGTGCCTGCCTGGTTGCATGGAGGTGTCTTTTAGGTAGACAGCAGCTGCAGGGCTTCTCCTGCAAGGGAGCAGCTCCATAGGGGTGGTGCGGGGCCCACCTCATGGCCCTGCCACAGCATCTCACTCTCTAGCCACGCTGCCGGCGCTTCCCCCGGAGGGAAGGTCCCAAACTGTGTGGGTGAAACGGGGGTCTGTCCTGGCCATGCACAGCAGGTGCGCCCATGTGGGGGGGAGGCAACGACTCACATCAAAGTCAGCTGGCAGTAGTCGAACTGGAGGCCCCAGCCAGCCGGATGCCCACAAGATAGAGCACCAGGGATCCTCCTCCTCCACGCGCCCCTGCCACCCCACACTTGGCAGCCAAGGCAAATTGTCATATTGTTCAGGGTAAAGAAAAAGCCCTTTGGAACATTATATTTCTAAGAAAAGGGGGGGAGCTCAGAGAACCAACTGCAGCAGCCCTTTGAAAGATGCACAATCTATTTTAAATCCTTTCTGCTATTTTAAATCTTTCCTATCAGTCCTCAAACTTTGTGGGTCTTAAAGGTGCCCCTGGCCTGGACTCAAAACATTGTCTCTCTCACACACACCCACACTGTGCATTTTGGTACATTCCTTTGCTCCGTACAGGAGCTGAGAAGGTCACAACAGCTTCTTCAGTCTTCTAGGTGAGCATCTGAAACTCTTCCTCCTTCAGTTGCTTGGAAGTGCAGCCAGCGTGGAGCTCCCAGCAGCCCTCAGTCAGCGCAAGAAGCAGCCAGGTAAGCAGCAGAGCCCCCCCCCCAGCCCCCCGGTCCAAAACAGTCCAGTGGCACCTTTAAGACAAATTTTTATTCAGGTACAAGCTCTCCCGCCTCTGTGAAGACAGATCTGCACTTCCCTCCCCCCAATAGCTAGCAATCTGTAATGTATCCAGCCCTGACAGGACCGGGCATGTCCGGACTTGTCCAGGGACAAAACCTCAAGCATCGCATCTAAAGACAATGGGCCAGAAGCATCCTAGCCAGGCCCAATCAGAGGGCTAGGTCCCAAACCGTGAGGCCAATAGGTCTCTCGGTTACTGTAAATAGCCTATCGGGAAGTGGGGTGTGTGTTGTGGTGGTGGGTTTCTGAGGGAATATAAACCGGCCTGCGAGCCAGCCAAAGTGTCTTGTTCCTGACTAATAAAAGTATGCTTAGCTGAAATCACTCTCCGTCTGCATACTTTTCACAATCCAAACAGTCCAGTGGAGCCTAAGCGGTGGGTGTTGCCTTCTGACACACTTCCGGTGATGTCAGGGGTGTGTGGCATATGAAAATAAGTGATGCTAATGAGTCATGCTAATGAGCTTCTGCACCTCTTTTTCTACAAAATGACCCCTGGGGATGACCCAGGAAACTACAGGACAGTCAGTCTGACCTCTGTCTCAGGGAACATACTGGAGCAGATTTTAAAGGGATTGATCTGTGAACATCTGAAGGACAACTTGGTGATCCAGGGAAGCCAGCACGGATTTGTCCCTAACAGGTTCTGCCAGACCAACTTAATTTCCTTCTTTGATCGAGTGACAAGCTTACTGGATCGAGGGAATGCTGTTGATGTTGTTTACCTGGATTTCAGTAAAGCTTTTGACAGGGTTCCTCATGATGTTCTGATGGATAAACTAAAGGACTGAGGACTGGACTGTAGGATAGTTAGGTGGATAGGGAACTGGTTGGAGAACCGCACTCAGAGAGTAGTTGTCGATGGCATTTCATCTGAATGGAGGGATGTGTCCAGTGGGGTGCCACAGGGCTTGGTTCTGGGCTGGGTTCTTTTCAATATTTTTATAAATAACCTGGATGAGGGAGTGGAAGGGCTACTCATTAAATTTGCAGATGACACCAAATTGGGAAGAGCAGCAAACACACCAGAAGATAGAGATAGAATTCAACAAGATCTGAACACACTAGAAAAGTGGACGGATGAGAACAAGATACAATTTAACCAGGATAATTGTTGAGTTCTACATCTGGGTAACAAAATGAGGAACACACATACTGGATGGGGGGATACACTTCTGAGTAGCAGTGTGTGTGAACAAGATCTTGGGGGTAAGGGTGGACCAAAAGTTAAATATGAGCAGCCAGTCTGATGTGGTGACAAAAAGGCTAATGCAATCTTTAGATGTAAACAGAGGCATAACATCCAAATTGTATGATGTGATAGTCCTGCTGTACACTGCATTGGTCAGGCTGCACCTGGAGTATTGTGTGCTGTTCTGGAGGCCTTACTTCAAAAGGGATGTGGACAGAATTGAGCATGTGCAGAGAAGAATGATGAGGATGTTTGGCGGCCTGGAGACCAAGCCCTATGAGGAAAGGCTGAGGGACTTGGGAATGTTCAGTCTGGAGAAGAAGAGGTTGAGGAGGGACATGATTGCTCTCTTTAAGTATTTGAAGGGCTGTCACTTTGAGGAGGGCAGGGAGCTGTTCCTGTTAGCAGCAGAGGATAGGACTCACAATAATGGGTTTAAATTAAGGCTGGGAAGGTAGCGGCTGGATATTAGGAAAAACTTTTTTTACAGTAAGAGTTGTGCAAGAGTGGAATCAGCTGCCTCAGGAGGTGGTAAGCTCTCCCTCACTGGCAGTCTTTAAGCAGCACCTGGACAAACACTTGTCAAGGATACTGTAGGCTGATCCTGCACTGAGCAGGGGGTTGGACTGGATGGCCCCTTCCAACTTTGTGATTTTATGATTCTATGGTGTGGCATATGAAAATACTCAATTTTAATCCTTGTTTCCTCCATGCATTTTTGATCACATCACCCTGAATATTTTCAAACGCAGAGGTCATTTTTAATAGTGAAACATTACATCTTGAAACAGAGAAGTGGAAAATAGAAAGTACTACCATAAAATTGTTTGTCAGTGTCAATTAATGATACATAATACATCTTTTACAAATGGGTGAGCTGACTAAAAATCAATCTCAAAGAGGATGGAACATTTCTCATTTACGTCCTTTTTTCCCCAGGAAAACATTTCTCTGGAAGAGCTCATCCCATAACTTTCCAATGATTAGCAGAAGCTTCCTTTGTTATTGCTGAAATATTGAATCATGACACTAAGGTTATAAACAATCCTGGCTAGTATGTGTCTGGAATGACAAGTTCCCTCTCTGGTTTAATTAAAGTACAGGGTGAAAGATGGTGCCTGTAAGAGAAATTTTAACAGAAGAGCTCCTTTTTAAAAAAACTGCATGCCAATTATTGAGGCAGAATAGCTATGCTAAAAAGCACTCTGGGTGATAAGATCATTTCTCAGCTAAGCACAACTGAGGACATGCAATAGAAAGCATTTCCCCCTATGTCTGAGTTCAAAAACAATGTTTATATATCAGGTACAATTTAAAGTTGTTATTGTCCTGTCCTTTTAAAAAAGAGTTTCAATGACCCCAGTATAGTAAGCTCCTTCTCTTTAAGTCTGCAGTCCTCTGCACACAGGGGAAGGGCTCTAGCTCAGTACCTACTTTGCATACAGAAGACCCCAGGTTCAATCCCTGGCATCTCCAGCTGAAATGCTGAGAAAGCAGGTGAAGTCAGTGAGCTCTACTAAGAATCTGGGGGATTGCTGCCAGTTTGGTGTAGTGGTTAAGTGTGCGGACTCTGATCTGGGAGAACCGGGTTTGATTTCCCCACTCCTCCACTTGCACCTGCTGATGTGACCTTGGGTCAGTCACAAGCTCCGGCACAGCTGTCCTTGAAAAAGAGCCGTTTGTGTCAGAGTTCTCTCAGCCCCACCCACCTCACGGGGTGTCTGTTGTGGGGAGGGGAAGGGAAAGGAGTATGTAAGCCGCTCTGAGACTCCAAGTGAAGGGCGGGGTATAAATCCAATCTCTTCTCTTCTTCTTCTATTTGAATAGATAATACTGACCTTGATAGTAATATAATAACCTGATCCTCCCATCCAGCTCTCCTCAATTGAGAATACTCAAAAGATAACTGCCCCCCCCCCCAGCTGTCCTTGCTTGAGAGTACCGAAACAATGGTGGGGAAAGTTGCAAGTGTGAGTGAGGTCTTGCCCTACTTGCTCTCTCCCTCCCTTCTGTACAGGGTAGTGCCACTACTAAAGCTCTGCCCTTTCTCATCCTATATGCATATATGCATATGGAGGTGCAGATAAATGCTATAGGTATTTGTGTGCACTGCTTCACATCCCCTTCTCCCTGTTTGTTTACTATATGCCCACTTCTGGTTGGAAATCTCTTGCCACCCACTGCTGTTCAGTTGGGTGGCTGGAGGAAACTGGCTGGTAAAATGGAGGAGATGGGATGATTGTTGTCCCCGTATAATTACACAAGTTCTGGCATGACCTGGAAGTGACATAATCACTCTGGGGGTATTGAACCTTTGCCCCAAAGCCCAATGGTTTCCATAGAGTTCTGAGTGAGTGCTAGACAGGGCTCAGGTTGGTGTACATCAATAAAACATTCAGTATTAAATTCAGTTAAAAACAATAAAAGAACAACAGTGAGAATAATTTGCCTGATGAGATGACACCGAACTACCAATTGGGCCATTACCTTGTTAGGGGAGGTAGGAGACAGGAGTGCCAGACAGACAGAAAGCATTGCTGTCCTCAACCAAACACCTGGCAGAGCATCTCTGCCTTACAGGCCCTGTGGAACTGCATTAAGTCCAGCAGGGCATGGATGTTGTTCATCGGAGAGTTCCACCAGGTTGAGGCCAGGGTGGAAAATGCCCTGGCCCTGGTTGAGGACAGCCAGATGTCTATGGGGCCAGGTACCACCAGTAAGTTCTTATCTGCTGAGTGTATGCTCTTTGGGGAGGTATACCAGGAAAGGCAGTTCCGAAGATATGTGGGTCCCAGACTATTAAGGGCCTTGAAAGTTAACATCAAAACCTTGAACCTGATCTGGTACTCCACCTGAAGTCAGAGCAGCTCATACAACACACAATATGTACTGTTTGCAAGGTCCCCGTAATGAGCTATAGAACCACATTCTGGACCAGTTGGAGTTTCTGGGTTAGTTTCAAGGTTAGCCCTGCATACAGTGAGTTACAGTAGTCTAATCTGGAGGTGACCATTGCATAAATTAATCTGGCTATGTCAGGGCTGGACAGGTAGGGAGCCAGTTGCCTGACCTGGCAAAGCTGGAAAAATGCCAGTTTGGCAAGGTTTGTGATCCAGGCAAAATTGATAAGGATGCATCCAGAACCACACCCAGGCTCTTGACAGTTGGTGCTGGTATTAAGGGCACACTGTCAAGAGCTGGGAGTCAGCTGCCAAAGCCGGAGTGCCTCCCATCCAGCCACAGAACTTCTGTCATAGCAGGATTCAGTCTCAGCCGGCTCTGTTTCAACTATTCCACCATTTGCTGTGGCAGTATCTGGCCAGTCAACAGAAATAGCTCAGTGTCATCAGCATACTAGTGACAGCCTGAAACTCCATACCAATTGGGCGAGGGGGTGCATATAGATGTTAAACATCATTGTAGAGAGGACTGCCCCCTGAGGAACCCCGCATACTAATGGGGGCCTAGTTGACACCCTCTCTCCCAGTGGTACCCTCTTTTAAAACCTATATAGAGGCCCATTTGCAACCAATGTATATAAAATATTATATAACAATATCCAGGGCTTACAAAGTTGACCTTACACGTTTCGGCCAAATAGGCCTTCTTCAGAGGTCATACATAAGTGACGAGATAATTATATTTACATAAACACAATCAATAATATATACAAAGTATAAATTCAATGAGGACCATAAAGCAGATTGCTGTCAAAATAAAAAAACAAAAGATTAAACAGGAGGAGTTTGGCTATCTGGCTGGTGTACCGACCACCTAACGCTCCGGCCGATAGCCTGCTGTCCCTGCTGGAGGCCGTGTCTGGCTGGGCTTTGGAGCACCCTAGACTGTTGGTCCTGGGTGACTTCAACGTCCATGCTGAGGATGCGACCTCCAGCCGGGCTATGGACCTAGTGTCATCCATCTCTCCCAGTCCATCTCGGCCCCCACGCATCGGGCCGGTCACATGCTCGATCTGATCTTTGCGGCGGGAGTCGTGGTGGACCGGATCACTGTCTCAGCAGTGCCATGGTCAGACCACCATGTCCTGAAGGCCTGTCTGAATGCTCCACCCCGACCCTGTTTAGGTGGTGAGCTTATTTAGGCTCGCCCGCGGAGCCAAATGGACCCTATGTGGCTCCAGATGGCTCTGCGGGATCCAAGGCCCCCTGGCGGCTCGTTGGATGAGCTGGTGGAGGATTGGAACTCCCGACTCTCCTCAGCCATCGACGTGATCACTCCCAGGCGCCCTCTCTGCACTCGTGATAGGCAAGCGCCCTGGTATACCCAGGAGTTGCGCTCGCTGAAGCGAGAGCTGAGAAGGCTAGAGAGACGGTGGCGTCGTGCTTGCGACGAAGAGTCAAGAACATCCTATAGGACGCTTATGAGATCCTATGGGATGGCAGTCAAGGCCGCAAAGAGAGACTTCTATGCGGCCTCGATTGCGTCTGCTGGCTCACGCCCGGCCCAATTGTTTAGGGTGATTCGGTCCTTAACAACTCTGCCTCAGGGCAGACAAAATGTTAGTGAATTGGATATTGGCTGTGAGGCATTTGCGAGCCACTTTGCAGATAAAGTCCTGACACTCCGCCGCGACCTCC
>NW_015176003.1:637872-649395 GCF_001447785.1 Gekko japonicus
CGTTCGCCATCAAATGAGAAGGGAGCACTCACTGGAGAAGACCCTGATGCTGGGAAAGATTGAAGGTCAAAGAAGATGGGGACGACAAAGGATGAGATGGTTAGACAGTGTCATAGATGCAATGAACATGAAATTGAGCAAACTTCAGAGGACGGTGGAAGACAGGAGGGCCTGGCGGGAAGAGTCGGACTCGACTGTGCGACTGAACAACAAAAAAGTCTGCAGTGTCTTTCATGTTCTTTTATTCTTGTCTGAATGCTATGCTGTGTGGTCTCGATGTTAACTTGTCCACAATTGCATGGTATGCGGTATACTCCTGCAGAAGTGAGGGGGTCTCTTCTGTCTTTTTCCAATCGTAATGTTGTATTTTTCTGGTGGGTTTGAAAACTGTTGTAGGTTGTGTTTTTCATAAGTTTTCCCATCTTATCAGTGATTCCTTTGATATATGGCAAAAACACTTTTCCTGTGGGAGACTGTTTTTCCTCAGTTGTTTGTTTTACCTTTGGTTTAATCGCTCTTCTGATTTCATTCTTGGAGTAGCCATTTGCTTGAAGTGTGTGGTTTAGATGATTAGTTTGTCATTGAGAAAGTGTGGTTCACATATCCGTCTTGCACGATCTACTAATGTTTTGATTATGCCTCTTTTTTGCTAAGGGTGGTGATTGGGTACCTCTGAGAATGCCAGTCACAGCTACTGGCGAAACGTCAGGTCCTACAATGCCAACAACATATTTCTATAATCTTTATCCAGACTACATCAGCATCCAAATAAGCAGTCAAGTAAAATACAATACAATAATACATTTAAAATCACATAAAACCACTAAAACAATAATTAAAATACTATAAAACAACATTAAAAATGTCACTTTAGAAACACCCTGTGCACATATTCAAATGTTCTGTGGAATATTTTTTGTTCCACAGCACTGAAGGGAAAGCCAGGAAACTAGAAGTCCCTCAACCTTGTCTTTGAAACTGTTCCAGAAACTTGAGGAGTCACTGAAAAGTCAAACCCTTGGCTGTTACGGTGCACACTCTAAACTGAGGGGACACAGCCATGAGAGCATCCTGGGAAGAGTGAATCTGCCAGAAGGGAACATCCAGAAAATAGTCGTTTTCCAGCTAAGTGGGTCGCAAATTATGGAGGACTTTAAAGGTAACCACCAGCATCTTGAATTGATCCAAGAAACAA
Organism: Gekko japonicus; assembly: GCF_001447785.1. Lineage (NCBI taxonomy): Eukaryota > Metazoa > Chordata > Lepidosauria > Squamata > Gekkonidae > Gekko > Gekko japonicus. The sequence continues at coordinate 639,068 of NW_015176003.1, forward strand.
ATATGCATCCAGTGAAGGGACTTTAAAGTATGAGTTAGATGGTTCCAACAGCTAGCCTTCAACAACAGATGGACTGGAACATTTTGCACTAGTGGAAGTTTCTAGATTATTTTCAAGTAGAGTATGTTTGCGAACGGGGAACTAGTCATATAGAGTATGTTTGCAAACAGGGAACTAGCTTCTTAATTAAATTAAGCTGGAAGAAAGCATGTTTCACTCTCATAGTCACCTGTTCTTAGGGGCAGTCATCCCATAGGGGATACATACATAGCATGCAAATGACACAGCTGACACAAGTCAGCACTCCCTGCTTTGCTTGAGGTGGATGGGAAACAACCACTATGAGCTGGGATCCCCCACATCACATGAGGCTGGTGGGAGTTGCAACTGCAAGCTGGTGGCCCCTTCCTCTTGTAAAGTGGGTAGGAGCCACTGCTGCAGCAAGGTAGGTGTGAGCTGAAGCCACAAGCCAGTAGTCCCCATTCTACACAAGGTGGGTAGATGAAGCCAGGATTGTTCACCTCACACAAAGCAGGCATGAGCTTCTGTGAGCCTTTTCTTCCTCCTTCCTTTCACCTCAGTAATGGGCAGGGCTGGGGCTATTTTCTGTTATCATTTTGGCCTCTTACTCTGCTCTTGCTCCTTCAACAGTAGACCAAGATCCAGCAGGATTCCAAGGATCTTAACAGAGACTTTCAGTGGAAGATGGGCATGAACTGGCTCACAAGGCAAAATTTGGCCTGAACTTGGACCGGTTTGGAGCTTGGGAACCGATGTTCAGGAAAGGCGCCTTCCCTGAACATTTACCAGATTTTTGGCTGGTTCGATTTGGCTGTTTGGGGCCAGCGGCGTCTGCTGCTCAGCTGTTAGTTTTAAATGGCTGTCAGCCATTTAACCCTTCTTGGGAAATTCCCACCCCCTGTCAGCCATTTAACCCTTCTTGGGTCCTTTCCTGGGTGATCCTCCCCTTCATCCTGGCCCCAGTGAGCCATGGCCAGGAGAAAGGTTGAAGGGAAGTCCCTTCCAGGGTGGTCTCCACCCCCTTTCTCCTGAACCAAACTTGCTGGACTGCAAGCTTGACTGGTTCAGTTCAGGCGGGGCCCATTTCGGTCAGTACAGGTTCAGTTCGTGGGCCACCCTGAACCCCAAACTGAACCACCTTTTTTAGCTTTGTTCCCATCCCTAAATCTATCAGTGGCAGGGGAAAACATGCCAATCCCATTTAAAACAGCAGCTTTTCTTCTCATGCCTGTCATTGCAACCAATAGATTTAAAAAAAAAGAGGAAAGGAGCATTTTGGACATTACCTGGAAACATGGAAAGGGGAGAAACAAGTCATTTCTATAATTATTTCCTGATGTTTCTTTTCAAAATCTAACGGCAACCCAATTTATGTATTAAATTGAAATACAAAATAGATGCAAATCAATGTGCTTGTGAAACAATGAGACATTTAGTAAACCTAATGTAATAGGAGAAAAAACCTAAAATGTTAAAAGTAATGTGGTTCTAGCACAATACTTATTTTTATGGAATGCTGAACATAAGTTGTTTGAAGTATTCTCTTTTAATGGAATTGCATATAGTATGGTTGTGACATTTGTAAAATGATAGGCAGGCAAAGATCATTGTGAGACAAGATTTTAAAAATGTATTTATATTGTTCGTTTTGAGACACATCCTCTAAGGCCCTTTGTGTACCTGTTCTTGTAATAAATGATGCTTTTTAGGCTCCGAAAACAAATGTGTCTTTGTGCATAACGCCTTTGTTCAGTGCTGCTCTCCATTGTGGTGTACATCTACAGCAATGATTGTTTGTGTGTATCAGATAAAAAATATTACCCATTTGCACAATGAGGATTATTTGGAGGAAAGAATATAATTACTTGAAGCTGTCCTACAGTTTTGGAAACGTGTGCATTTTAATACAAAGAACATTAAACAGTCTTTATCATTATTCAACTAGCTTGTAGGGCTGTTCAAAGATGGCGAAGTCTGCAAAGAAATAAGCTTTGCTGCATCTATTTTTGATATATATATTATTATGATATTGATGATGCATGCAATAATGTATAAGATTAATGGTCAAAAAAACAAAGCATAGATTTTCTTAAATGAGGACCAGTGATTGGCAGTTATCCTTTGCAACTGCAAGTCATTGTTTGGCTGCTCCAGCAAAGTGGGTATGCTGTTTGTTGGATGTCTTTGTGGACCTGATATGGAATGTAGGCCAATTTAGCCAATCATCTTCTCACCTACTCATTGTGAGAATTGATGGGATTTGTTTCGTTTAAGCATATGGAAACAAAATTTCCATCTAGAAACATCATTTTTAGAGTAATTTGGGCATCAAATCAAAAACAGGAGGGGTGATTCTTATTTTAATCCTATGTGGTGGCTAAGATCTAGAACAAGACTGCAAAACAACTTTATAGGCAAAGACAAATTCAAGTAGAATACAACAGAGTGCAATAAAGTAAAAAAAAAATTACAGTACAGTAAATAACGTTTTTAGAAGTCTAAATACACCTTTACATTTAATTTTAAAAGGGAGAATTTGAGGATCAATTGAAAGGAAAACAAAAGGAGACATGGTAGAACTTAGGTCTCATTAGAAATGTGGTGGTGATGAAAGAATGAAGTTGGTGAAATAATTAAGTGGCAAATTACAAATTAACCAGTTATGCATGTCAGCTCGCTGCCATAAAGGCTGGTATGGAGGGGGAAGGGATTCCTTGGAATGTAACGTTCACTTTCTCGCTGTCTGGGCAATGCTCCCTTACCTGTATGGCTGGTGTATGTGACCTTGGTTCCTAGCTGTAACATCTTCCTCTGGGAACAAGGGGCCGTTAGAAGTCTGGTGGCCCCCTGTAGGATGCAGGCTTTCGGTTCTCTGCTAGAATATTCAGCTTCAGGCTCTACACTCCAGTTCGGCAAATCAGGCATAAATACATGTAAGATTACAGCGTGGGAAGAGAAATTGACTGTGTTACACCTGCTGAGGGAAATTTAATTATTAATTGGCTTTAAAGGAAGGAGGGGAAAACAATTGTAAAATAAGATGCCACTGTTCTCTGAAACTTGTGTTTAAATTAACTAGTGACTCTCCTGGAATGCTTTTTATATAGTCAGATTTGATGGTTTGTTAACATAATGGATGATGATGATTGACCACTCTCAATGTTAAGAAAAGCAATGTTTATATTGTTAAGCTAATACTTTTATAAGCAGTGTATGACCTCCAGCTCTTGGGTTTTTAGTGGGTTTTCTTTCCTTTCTCCTATAGCTGTATAGCCTCTCCCTATTTTCATTGTAGTTTTTAGAAAATGCAAATAAAAAAAATCCCCTACGGGGGGCCAAAAAAAACCCCTTTTCAGAGGAGTATCTTTGAAAGGGCTCTTCTTGGTGAAAGGATCTTTCTAATCCTGCTGAGGCTAGAACTGGATCCATGTTACATAATGTCCCCTCCGAATAATCCATGGATCAGCAGTCCTCCTTGGTAGCCTTTTTGCACCTTATTGCCTGTTTGAACTTTAAGCTTAGAGCTGAGCCCACCATGCCACCATGTAAGATGCAGGCTTTGGGTTCTCTGCTAGAATATTCCGTTTCAGGCTCTACCCTCCAGTTCGGCAAATCAGGCAAAAATACTTTTATTATCAGAAAACAGAATAGGCAACCTTAATTAACAATAATTAGAGGAACAAAGAGAAAGTCAACGTCCTTCAGAGATTGCCAAAATACAAATAGTGATTAAAATCAGCTGAGACTTACAGAAACTCCAAAAGGTAGGAAAAATCCTGCCCAAAAGATGCGCACTCCCCCACACCTTTTGGCTTTTATCTTTGGAAGGACCTGTTAAGACGCTGTCCCTCCCTCTATCCAGTCCAGTTGTTAATTAAGATATCTCAGCTCCGCCGCTCTCGCAAAGCTGAGTACTAGGCAGTTCCTGCAATGACTTGCAAGGTCGATCCTCCCCCTCCTGCCATCATTCAGTTCTACAGTGTTGCAGTTTTACAGTCCCACTTCTTACCTTGATTGGCTCTCTGCCACTGCGTGCCCTCCTTTGAATCCCATATATCTGTCTACCCCGCACTTTTTAGGTTAGTCTTAACACAGATCCTGAAGTAGTGACGTTCTGCCAATACTGATCAATAAACTTCTTTTCTAAAGAAGCAAATCATTGATTCTGATTTTGCAGGAGTCTGACAGAGTGTTAAGACTCACTGTGATCTCTGAACTCACACCCAGCAATGGCAGGTGAGGAAGAAGAGATCATGATGCAGGGTAGTGGCCTGATTCTCTGGAGGCAAAGCCCCAGACACATGCGTTGCTCCCTGGAAGGTTCTGTGGCCTTTGGGCAGGGACTTGTCAGGGGTCCCCCTTCTTGCCTATGTCCCAGACCCCCAGCGCTTTCATCATTTGGAACTGGCTTTCGACCTCCTCCGCTTCATGCCATTCACTGAAACAGACTGCGCCATCGAGATACTGCCGGGCCATAAGATGCCCAAAGGGAAGTTATACTCCATGAGCTTAGCAGAGAAGGAGGAACTCTGAAAGTTCATAGATAAAAACCTAGCTCGTGGTTTCATACGCCCCACTTCCTCCCTGTTTGCGGCCCCTGTCTTGTTCTGGAAAAAGGATGGGGGCCTGAGACTCTGCATGGATTACAGAGGGCTTAACGCAGTGTCTGCCAACAAAGCTTACCCCCTCCCTCTGATCAAGGACTTGTTGGCAGAGGCGGCTAAAGGGAAAATCTTTACAAAGCTAAATCTCCGGGATGCCTACTTTCAGTTGTGCATAAGGGAGGGGAATGAACACAAGACAACCTTCAACACCCTGCTGGGACAGTTCGAGCTACAAGGGGTGCCCCAGGGTGTTCATGAACCTAATCAACAAAGTGTTACACAAGCACCTATTCCAAGGGGTCCTTGTTTATCTAGATGATATTTTGATCTATTCCCAAGATAGGGGTTCACACGTGGTACTGGTGAGGGAGGTGCTGCAAACCCTCTATGACCACAAACTGTTTGCCAAATTGCCAAAGTGTGAATTCCATCAGGAGGAGGTGGATTTCCTCAGCTACTGCATTTTGTGACAGGGCTTGGAGATGGACCCAGCTAAAGTGGCTGATGTGTTGGGGTGGGAGCCCCTCAGAACCCGGAGGCAACTCCAATCCTTCCTCTGTGTTAGCCGAATTGCTCTTTAGGAGAGACAATTGGAACAGTTTATTATAATTGGGATTCAGGTCAATGTATACAGAGGATTGGCTGCCCCAATACGTTCCCAATGAGGAGACAGAGACAGAAATAAAATTCTCTTTAGTTTACTAAGAATCACTCAATGCACACAATTACATACACACACACAAGAACTAAGTAAAACAGAGAGATTTGGGATAGGACAATCGCATTAGCAGGGTATCGTTGGTGGGCGATATTTACCTCAGGCGATGCGCGGCTCTTAAATCTTCCAGCGGGAGGTATTAGGGTGGGGAGGAAAATATAAATGGGAAAGGCGCGTTTAATCAGACCGGCTGAAAACACGTGTAGCACTCTAGCTGCAGAATAGAATGTAAAGCGAGGAAAGGGTTTGGTACAGAGAGCTGGGCGTAAGGGGAAACAGCAGACAGGCAGAGGGCGTAGGTAGTGGCTGGAAAAGGGGTACTTTAGGTCGCCCTGTTCTCTAACCTTTAAAGCTGCTGGCGAGAGCAAGAGGGAGGGCTCAGGCGGCTTACACCTGGTGGCCCTTCTCTTTAGTCTGGGATTGGCTAGCGGGGAGAATTTCAATTATATTGGCTACCTTGACCGTTGGTACCTGGGAGGGGGAAGAGGTGAGTCTGGGGACACTGAGACTGACTCATCGGTGGCTGAGAGGATCTTCCATGTGGAATGGAAGACTCTGAAATCTAGCACAGGGAGGGGGTTCGGGATGAGCCTCTCATATGAAATAGCCCAATATAATGCAGCTGGGCTAACATCGGGTTCATTAACTTTTATAGGCTATTTATCCCTCATTTTGCCCAAGTGTCCCTGCCTTCCACAGACCTGTTAAAAACTAAGGGGAGGGGTCCTAAGAAGCCAAAGCCAGGAGCTCACCTGGTATGGTCTAACGAATGTCAGGAGGCTTTCTCCAAGCTTATAAAACCTATTCACCACTGAGTCCGTCCTCCATCATCCTGATGAAAATAAAAAAATTGTGGTGCAGGTGGATGTGTCTGATGCCGCCATGGGGGGCATTTTGCAACAGGGGGAGGATGGGAAGTTACACCCTCTTGCTTACATGTCCAAAAAGTTTAACTCTACCAAAAGGAACTGGGCGGTGTGGGACAAGGAAGCAGTGGCAATCCAGCTGGCCCTAAGCACCTCGTGCCATTGGCTGGAGGGGGTGAGAGTTCCGTTCGAGGTGTGGACGGATCATAAGAACTTAGAGGCATTGTGCACCCCTGCTATCTTAATGCCAAGCAGTTGTAGTGGGCAGAGTTCTTCTCCAAATTTTGGTTTATGCTACATCACTTTCTGTGGACAGCCAACTCTCTCGCTGATGCCCTCTCGTGCCTCCCACAACATGCCAGTCAAAGAGAGGAGGTGGTGGACTCAATTTTCATGCCTTCCAAGTTGGGTGGGGCGGTGCTAACCAAGCTGCAAGCTAAGAAGCTTGCAAAGACTGGAGTCCTGGATTATGCCTTTCCTAGCTGCCCTCTCTGATGTTGATAAAATGGAGGTAGGGGCCAATGGGTCCCTCAAGTTGCACAATAACGGGTGTTGGTACAAAAATGACAGACTGTTTGTGCCTCTAAGCCTCCAGGGGGAGATCATGCAGTTGGGGCACGAGTCTAAGATTACGGGACATTATGGTTTTCTGAAAACTCTGCACCTCTTGCAGAGGCAATTCTGGTGGCAGCATATAAGACGAGATGTCTCTGTATGTGGACTCTTGCCAGATGTGCCTCATGTGCAGAAAGCGGCCGGGCAAACCACCGGGGAAACTCCGGCCACTTGAAATGCCAAGCCACCCCTGTGAGATCATCTCCATAGATTTCATTACCAATTTACCACCAAGCAAGGGGGAAACAGTGATTTGGGTGGTGGTAGATCTTTTCACCAAGCAAGCTCATTTCATTCCATGCAAACAGGTCCCGTCTGCCAAAGCCTTGGCTAAGCTGTTCATAACCCACGTGGTCCGGTTGCACTCCACCCTTTCTAAGATAATTTTGGACCGGGGGCCCCAATTCGTTGCTAAGTTCTGGAAAGAATTCCTTTCAGTTCTGGGGGTGCAACAGGGTCTCAGTAGTGCCTACCGCCCTGAAACTGATGGGCAGACAGAACAGGTTAATCAGCTAGTGGAACAGTTCCTGAGATGCTTCACTAAGTATCAGCAAGATGACTGGGTCGAGTTACTCCCCTACGTGGAATACAGCTACAATAACTTGATCCAAAGTTCCACCAAGCTGTCCCCTTTTAAGGCATTGTATGGTTATGAAGGTGCCCCCCTCCCAACTTCAGGTCCCTCTGCAGAGACACCGGGAGCCGTGAACGACTGGTGGAAAGAACTGCAAGGGCATTGGGCCCTTATCCATAAAACTCTGAACTGGGCTAAAGAAAAATACAAATGGTACATGGTGAGGGCTCCTGAGTGGGATGTCCAAGTGGGGGATTCTGTGTACCTTTCTACAAAAAACCTTAAAGGCCTCCAGCCCAGGAGGGAACTTGGGTGGAATTATGTATGCCTGTTCAAGGTGGTGAGCAAAATCAATGATGTGACCGTTGAACTTGAATTGCCTAAAAGTCTAAGGGGCATTCATCCAATTTTTCATTTCAGTCTTTTCAGGCGGGACCCGGGACCAAACATATGGACCAAACGTATGGAAGCCTCGTCCAGCTCCCCCTCCTCCTCTGACTGTGAATGGTGAACCCCAACATGAAGTTGCTCAGATTTTGGACTGCAGGGGTGTTCTGTTTTATTTGATGCCCCTTTCCTAATCCGCTCTTTTCACTCCAAGTTCCCGGAGAAGCCGGGGGGAGGGGCCTTGGGGGAGCAAGATGTCAGCTCGCTGCCATAAAAACTGGTATGGAGGGGGAAGGGATTTCTTCGAATGTAACTTTCACTTTCTCACTCCCTTATCTGTATGGCTGGTGTATGTGACATTGGTTCCTGGCTGTAACATCTTTGTCTGGGAATGAGGGGCCGTTAGAAACCTGGCAGGCCCCACTTCTTACCTTGATTGGCTCTCTGCTGCCCCATGCCCTCCTTTGAACCCTGTATATCCAACTACCCCATGCTTTTTAGGTTAGTCTGAACACAGATCTGAAAGTAGTGACGTTCTGCCAATACTGATCAATAAACTTCTTTTCTAAAGAAGCAAGTCGTTGATTCTGATTGTTGCAGGAGTCTGACAACCCAGAACAGATGGCATGTATTGAGAGTAAACATCTTAAGTAAAATTTCATATTTTAAATAAAATATGTTTGGAACACCAAATTCAGCCTTCTTACCATAGGACAAAGGGAACCAGCACACAAAAGAATCAAGGAGGAATTGTTTCCTCCCCCATCCCCAAAAAGCTGGAACAAGAACTAAGACAGGAAATAACACTCACATGGATAAGCTCCTTCATGAATAAAGTTTCACATTCATCAGAATTTTAAAAGCTTGTGAAATGTCAAACAAGTTTCCCAGTCTACTTTGCCTACAATCACCAAGAATAACTTTGAATCAACTGGACTAAGTAAGATGCTTGTTTTTGCTGATTTGTCATTTGCACTTTATCTTTATTGGCATTTACTGTACACTCCAAAACCAAATACTTTATAGTATCATGTTTAAATCATGCTCAACATTTTATATAATGTTACCTTTCAATTAGCAGAAGTTGAGCGCCTGGGTGGTGGGAAAAGGAAATGGCTGCCTGAGCCTCTCTCTCCACTCACCCTGATCTTCTCCCAACCCCCACATCGATCTAACTAGCGTCCACAACCCCAAATTTATGGGGAATGAATCTCAATCAACTCAACACCTGAATTTGAAAAAACAAAAGAAAATACCAAAGCTACCTCTGTCACTACAAACAAATCCAAAATTGGGCCCCGTGGCACTGATGACAAGCAAAATGGCGATGGGCACTAACGTGACTGCTAAGGAGATGGCCTCAATCACAGCAGCAGATCTATCTAATGGTCTCTCAAATATGGAAAAGAATTTTCTGGAGCATATCTCCATCATGTTCAAACCTCTATACGAATGATTTGACACAATGCAAAAAGAATTGACGGATACTAAAAATATGGCGGAGGGAGCACTGCAGAGAAGCATTCACAACCAAAATGACATACAGCAAATCCAGCAAACGGAAGATCTCCTGGCTGAGAAAACGCTGCGCCTTGATCTCTCTATGAGGCAGAATAACCTCAAACTAAGAGGGCTAGGTGAAAAAGTAGAAGAAAGTGGTGATTTAGCTAGTCACATATCTGCTTGGCTAGCACAGACAGTAGCTGTTGAGAGAGATCAATCGAGAATCATCACCAAAGCTTTCTGCCTGGGTCCTATATCCCTCCTACGAATGAGACCGGCCCGAGATATTCTGATCACCCTTCTTGATGTCAGGTATAGGGGAAAAATCCTGTCTGAAGCTAGACAGAAAGGACACCTATCCTATAAAGGATCCAAAATAGAGGTCTTCCCAGATTTGCCATGTGAAGCTATGCTAAAGAGAAAAGAAATGTAACAGATAACAAGCAGCCTGCTGGAAGCAGACATTAGGTATACATGAATAACACCACTAGTCCTTCAAATGACCCGTCGAGGAAAACAACACAAGATTTCATCTACGGAAGAAGGCTTCAAGTTGCTACGATCGCTAAATATAGAAAACCGGTGGACTATACCAGACAACATAATAAACGTCACCACTCCTCATCAGCATCTCCACCTCCAGAAATGCAAGCCACAGAATCCTCTTCATCAGAAGGATAAGTAGATGCACTTCAAGGGAGCTATGACTTTAAAAGTGATAATATGGTTCTACTGCAAATTTAAAGAGTACTAGTTGAGGGCCATAACAAAAGCTTAATAGGGCCTTCCCTGAGTGACTCATTTAGACGTTAATGACTATCAGATTGTTAATTGCTGCTGTGTTTAAAAAGTTCTTTTTTACTGGCCCTGATCCTTACAGTTAACATGAGTAAGTTTCCTTTAAATGCTATTCTTAGGTTCCAGTTGATGCACTTCGCTTGTATTATCAAACGCTATTGGGGGCAGGGGAGAGAAGGTGTTTTTTCCCCCCAAAGTTGCTGTTAGATAGTATAGACTCTCTCACTCTCTGAGCCTGCTTG
>NW_015176003.1:649441-657287 GCF_001447785.1 Gekko japonicus
AGATTAGAGAGGGACACCTACTGGAGACGCTGCTACTGAATACATAGAGCAAAAGCCTAAACACGGTCTCCTTCAGTATCTCTGTATATAGTTAGTATTTCACCTACCGGTAGACTCATAGAATTTACACTTGATTGTACTAATCATTTTAATTGGTTTAGGGCTACCACCACTTGGTAAACTATACATTTCTACTCCTGATCTTACTGGATTTTTTTAGCTGATTTGGCATAACACTTAACTGATAAACTCAACAATTTTACATCTGACCTCATTGCTCTTTTCTACACAACCCAAACCCACAATTTTATAATTTTTACCAATAGATCCAATTAATTTGACTTTGGTGATTAAGGGTCATATTTACAGAGCATACTTACTATCAACACAATCAATTTAACCACTTTTTAATACGGGATTTGGTGCTTCAATAAACTGCTAAACTGACTATTTTACTGCTGATTTCAGTGTTTTACCGCATCTGATCTGGTGAAATTACTGATTGACAAATTAATTAATCTTAAAATTGATTTCATTAACTTTTCCTAATTGATTGGGGGATACAATTAATTGGTACCTCCACTGACTCTATAATAGACTCTTTTGATTTCATTTAAAGACTCTGGTGCAACAATTGAAACAATTTTACAACTGATTCAACTGATTCTTTCTAAGAGATTTGGCTCCATAGTTACCTAGAAATTTTATAAATTCCCATCTGATTTCCCTGACTCAATTTAAACAATCTGATGCCTTAATCAATTAGGTAACTCAATACTTTTATAATTAGACTCATTAATTGTATTTAAAAATCTATTATATGTGGTGGTGATGTACAAAAATACAGAAATATTGGATATTTATTCAAAGAATAATACAGGAAATGTTAAAAGTCAAACTTGATTTAGTGCCAGAAACGTTTCTACTCAATATACTTCCAGAACAAATTAGCAACAATGATAAACATTTAATAATATATATATTAACTAGGATTCAATGGGCGAAATGCTGGAAGCAAGATAGTACCCCCAAACAAGATGATGTAATAGAGAAACCTATGGGAGTAGTTGAAATGGACAGATTGAGTTTAATGCTACAAGTGAAAAGTGAATAAATTTTTGTAAAACATTGGTCGGGATTGTACAAATGGCTAGAAAATAGATAACTGACTCTAAAATGTATACATGTAAAGAAACAAATGATTATGTATGAAAACCCAATAAATATATTTTTAAAAAAATTATTTAAAAATCTGAGTGTTATAAATACAAGGGGGAATTAATTACTATACATAGGAACTTATGAGTCCTTCATAGTTGTTTGAGTGTCACTATTAACTGACCTTTCATAGGAACTCAGTCCATCCACAAAGATTATGGCAATGCAGCCACAAATTAAGATCATTTCATCTAATATCCATGGTCTATCAACCCCATCAAAAGATGCAGAATTCTTAACAATCTGACGAAATTGAATTCAAGCATAATTCTGCTACAAGAGACACATCTTAGAAGGCTGAACAATTAGTGTTTCACACACAAAAACCCCAGACCCAATATTTGGTCCCCGACAATTCAAAATCTAGAGGAGTAGCCATCTTACTGTCTCAAAACCTGCGCTTCACATTAGCTTCTCTAAAGAAAGATTGACGCAGGAGGTTCCTATTTATTAAAGGACTACTAGAAAACAGACAAGTAAAAATAGCCACCTTTTACACCCCCAACAATGGGCAAATTGACTTTTTCAAAGACACTCTGGCCAAACTAAAAAACTTTGCAGAAGGAGACATTATCTTAGGGGGCGACTTTAACTTGATAGCGAATACCCATATGGATAGAACATATCATTCATCATCATCACAGAAACCTAAAAAATGCTACACTCAATTAGATGAATTTCTAAAGAAACACGATCTTGTAGATATTTGGCATCTGACCCATATGGGGGAAAAAGATTACACATATTTTTCTGCAAGGCATAATGTGCATACAAGGATAGACCTTATTTTACTGTCACCATCAATATTAAGTAATGTTTTCACATCTAAAACAGAACCCTTGAGATGGTCTGACCATGCGTGGTCAGAATGTGAACTGACCCACTTTGATCAAAGTAAGAGGCACAGACAGTGGACATTGAACACATCTTTATTGAATGACCAGATATTTAGAGAAGTTATACACCCTTTTCCATCTATTATTTTGTACATTATTATCCCTGTCTTGAAGTATTAAACTTAAATCATCCATCTGTGCAAGATCTAACAGTTTTACCATTAGGTCCTCCTTTGAGGGCAATGTATCTAATTTCCAATTCTTTGCCAATAACATTTCTTGCTGCAGTTATTATATAAGTTATTAGATATACATCTTTAGAGTTGTATCCAGTTGATACCATATTTAATAGATAAATTTCTGGTATTAGAGCTAAATTAAAGTCTAAAATTTCTTGAATTAATTTATGTATCATTTTCCAATAATTTTACAGATTTCCATGTTTTGGACCATTGTTCTATCTCTATATTTTACCCAAATCTTTCCATCCAAGATATCATCACTCTTTAATATTTTCATCATATTCAAAATCATCCAATAAGAAACCATAAAGTTTCTGAATTAATTTGTCATTCAAAGACAACCATATCTTGTCAAGTTCATTATTTTCATCTTCAAAACCTCTTACCATATCTTTACTATATCTATCTCGAATTATTACATATTCCCACCAGGATAAGTTATTATCATGCAGCAGTTTCTCTTCTGTTTTTAATTTATTATTTTTTTCTAGAAAAGCCTGGTAATTCCTTGTTTTACTCAATGGCAAAAGTGATGGTTTTGTAAACGCCTCGAGCGGGGAAACCCATCTTGGAGTTTTCCTATAAAATCTCTATAGCTTATTCCATATTTTACTCAATGCTCTTCTTAGTATGTTGCTCTTAAAGTTAGAGTGTATTTTCTCTTTATCATACCATACGTAAGCATGCCAGCCCATAAACAAATCGTGTCCTTCTAATGCTAAAGTCCTGGTATTATCCAACAAAAGCCATTCTTTTATCCAAACAAGGGCCACCACTTTATAATACAGAGACCAATTAGCTACATTCATCCCCCCTTTTCCCTTTCTATCCTGTAGTATTTTCCATCTTATTCTTGCTCTTTTGGGGTGCCATATGATTTTTTTTGTAATTTTGTCCAGCTCCTCAAAAAAGTTCTGATTCTTTAATATAGGAATGTTTTGTGCTAAGAATAGGAATCTTGGCAATATATTCATTTTTACTACTGCTATTTTTCCCATAATAGATAATGGTATATCTTTCCATCTTTCCAAGTCATTTCTAATTTCATCTAACAATTTATAATAGTTATCCTCTATCAAAGAACTACATCTATTAGTCAAATTTATACCTAGATACTTGACTTTTTTCACAAATTCCATCAAAGTTGTTTTTTGGATTTCCTGTATAGTATCTAGTTGACAGTTTTTTGATAAAAGTTTCTTTTTTTGTAATTTATTTTAAGAACCGCTACATGACCATAAGTTTTTATTGCTTCCAACAAAGAAATAATAGATATTTTAGGATTCTTTAATATAAATACCAAGTCGTCCATGAAAGTCAACAATTTAAACTCTTCTCCTTTTATTTTTAAGCCTTTTATCTGACCGTTTTTTCGTACACATTCATTCAAAGATTCTAATGCAAAAATAAACAATAGTGGCAATAGTGGACAACCTTGTCTCGAGCCTTTTTGGATTTGTATATTATTAGTCGTATCCCCATTAATACATATTTTAGCATATTTCTTTTTGTATATCGCTTTGATCGTAGTTGAAAAGTACTGACCACATCCAGCTCTATCTAATTTTTGCAGTAGAAATTCCCACAATAAATTATCAAAAGCTTTCTCTGCATCAAGAAACATTAGAACATTAGAATCTTTCTGTGTTTATACCTCTGAGGATGCCAGTCATAGTTACTGGCGAAACATCAAGTTCTACAATGCCAAGACCACAGCCACACATCCCGGTAAATCTACAGCAACTAAACATTAGAACTAGTTCTTTTTCAGAATGTAATTCATAATATTCTAAAATATCAATAACTGTGTGCAAATTATTCTTCATTTTTCTTTTCGGAAGACAAGAACTTTACTATCAAAATAGACAAGATAAACAGCAAATCAAGGATTACTTAAAAAAAAGAGAATTACACTACATTTAACTACCAACATAAGAAGATTTTAAACAAACCAATTAAAATGTGTGAAATAGTAGAAGCAATTAAGAGACAAAAAAAGAAAAAAGCACGTGGGCCGGATGGATTACCTGTGGAATTATATCAAATTTTTGAGGAACAGATAGCAAGCCCACTAAAAGAACTGTTTCAAAAGATAGGCAAAGCAGAAAAAACACCCGAGTCTTGGAAACAGGCATTAATCACTTTAATACATAAACCTAATTCAGACACAAGTGAAATTAAAAACTACAGATCAATATCCCTATTAAACGCTGTTTACAAAATATTTGCTAGTATTTTAGCTTTGAGACTTAAAAAGATATTTTCTCAAACCATCCATCAAGATCAGATGGGCTTTCTTCCAGACTGAAAATTAATCCTGACAAAATGGAGATGCTATTGGGGAGGGGAAGGTTTGACTCAGGAATTGAGATAACTCTTGTTCTAAATGGAACAAGTTCATACCTTGAGGATTCTGCTTGACCCAGGTTTCCTGTTGGAAAGGTTGCAGAAAAAAGAATGCCTTTCATCAGCTTCCTAGGTGGGAAAGATCTTGCCACTGTCATGCATGCCCTGGTAAACTGTAGATTGCTTTACTGCAATGCAATCTATGCAGGGCTGCCCTTGAAAACTGTTTGGAAACTACAGTTGGTGCAAACAGTGGCCAGGATGTTGACTGGAGTGGGCCATAGGAAACTTTAGTCTTGTTCTATCTACACTATCTCCCACTTGCTTTCAAGCTCAATTCAAGGTGCAGGTATTAACCTTTAAAGTCCTATATCATGTGGAACCAGCATACCTGAAGGACCGCCTTCTCCCATAAGAACCTGCCAGTCCATTGTGGTCATCTTTGGAGTCCACCATCTGATTCTAGGTGAGTGACATCCTGAGACAGGGCCTTTTCCCACTGTGGCACCAAAACTGTGGAACTCTCTCTTAAGGGACATTAATCCACTGCGAGGAAATCGACGAAACTCGGTATCGTGAGAGGGGTTGGCGTGATGTGGTCCATAAGGGACATTAATCTATTCTCCTATTGTTATCTTCCAACAGCAAGTAAAGAATTTTTTGTTTGGTTTGGTGTATCTCCCAATAACTATTATTGGCCCACATGCCATAATAAATTTGTTAAACTGGCCCACAATTAAATGTCACAACAACTTGGAATTAGAGCAAAGACTTCTTTAACAGGAAAATCTTCAATTGTGATGCCCCACATGAAGAAACAATTTGTGGCTCATTCACCAGTTAACAAACTGGTTCATTGATGTCTGAATGCAACATCAGTACTGTGTTAGATAGTGCAGAAACAAAACAGAAAGAAAATGGCAGAAAGGAATAATTTCCAAGCATTTTGCATTTTAAAATTCTGTTTGTTGTTGCTTTTAACTAAAAACTAATACTATACTTAGAAAGATTCTCTTTGGTTGGTCTAACACTGCCAGGGAGTTGTCCCCAATGTGGACATTGTGGAATCATCTGCAATGTTCCAATATCTCTTTAATTTTAATGACAGACTCTAAAGCACAGGTGCAGTTTGTAACCCACAGGTGGTATCTCTCTCAATATTTTTTGTCAACTTTGTATTAGTAATGTAAATCAGATCACTGGGGATTAAAGTGCCAACTTAAACAGAGTTACAATCTTTTAAGCTCATTGACTTCAATGGACTTAGAATGGTGTTACTCTGCTTAAGATGACACTGTTACTCTCCAGCTTTGTAGATAAAGCTAAAATTTGATGACACAGAACAAATAATGAGGAAACTGACAACCAGAATTAAAAGGATTCAAGTAATTTAACTGTGCTCTAACAGATGGCAAACACAGTTCAGCATAAACAACTGCAAAATAATTAGTTAGGAATCAAGGAACCAAACCAAGGAGCTGTGCTAAATGAAAAGATTATATAGCACATTGATCAGGAAAAGGATTTGGGGAGCTGGAAAACAGGGGAAATGCACTCCGATTCTACAGAAAAACAAGGGAGGGGACAGAAAAAATGCTGTATTTTAAAATATTGCAAAGTGCTTTATGTGGTGATAGTTATGACCAACACTACCTGGGACGCACATAACTAAAAACACACGTATGTAATAAACACATATCTCTCCTCATATTTTCCATATGCCAGCTACAGTCTTCATGTTGCCACCTTCTGGGTGTTCTCTCACTAAATGTAGCCCACCTGGCATCAGCAAGGGCCCATGCCCTCTCAGTAGTTGGTTCCACTTTATGGAACAGACTCCTTGAGGAGGTAAAAGGGTCACTGTCCTTGGAAACCTTTAGGAGGAAAAGTAATGGCATTTTATTCACCAGAGCTTTTAATGTAGTGTAAGTTGGAAGAATTGTATTAGGTTGCAGGAAGGAGTTTGGGTTTCATTATTATTAGATGTTTTCATTATGGCTTGAAAGCCACCTTGAGACATAGGGAAAAGTGGCCTACAAATGTTCTAATAAATAATAACTAAATTGTTATAGAATTAATTAAATGGTAATACTACTAAATGCAAAAATTCCCCAGAAATTACATGAATGCTGATCCTGATAGAGAATGTGGAATCCTAAGAACATTTTCCTGGGAATAAACTCCATTGAACAGAAATGAGTATACTCTTGAGTTGGCCTTCTGCAATCCTAAACAGATCTATTCATGGGGCTTATTCGCAGGAAAGTATTCACATAATTGCCCTGCAATGATCTGACTCAGTATAACACAGTTTCATATGTATGTGAACAATGTTAGTGACAACCAGTGGGAGGGGTTGGGAGCAAGGACGTGGGAGGACATGACTAGGCATATGTACTCAGTATGTATCTTTGATCTGTATTCAGCTAACGAAATAGCCATGCCCAAATAAAAGTAAATATTATTTGGCTTTTATTCAGGTGTGGCTAGAAGGCTGAGCTGTGGTGGCACAACTCTGTGCGTCAACTTAGCAAATATTTAAATTTTAAATCCCTGCTGAGTTGACTCCAGCATGACCCCCACAACCACCATCAAATTCTCCATACTGCTTTATCTTTGTGGGTCAATCCCCACTTTCCTGGGGTGCTGCAGTCCCAACTGAGTATCCAAAAGGTTCCCTGGGCACCCTCTCTAACATCCAGGGGTCCAATTCCCAACCCCCCTTTCACTGCCGCCACAAGCAAACCCTTCCTTTTGCCTCCCCTCCCCCTGCAAAAGCACCTTCCTGGATCTTTACTGATCTGAAGCACTGATCTAACCGAAATCAGTGAAGACTGATTAATTTAAATCCTGGAGATGTAGCTAAATCATGGATTGATCTGAATGAGCTGCTTTCTCCCCACATATCCTATCTTCCATAGCTGTCAGCGAAAGAATACAGCTCCTTGCTTGGTTTCTTCACCAAATTTAATATCAAGAAAACAGAAATGGAATCAAAACTATAATGGAGGTCAAACTACAAAGATAGCTGTATTGATCCAAATAGTAATTTTCATACGTTCTCCATTCCTAAAAATGTTATATATAGACAGACATAACAGTATGGTATTATGATTTTTACTTTGTTGCCTGACATATGTCTAGTCTTTGACAACAACTGACATTTCTTTAGTTAAACTGACTAAACTGGTTTCTGGAAGACAC